>NC_086444.1:674294130-674516630 GCF_028390025.1 Pseudophryne corroboree
AACCTCAACATTTTTGTTCTCCATATTTTAATAGGCACAACTAAAAGGCACCTCAGGTAAACAATGGAGATGGATGGATTGGATACTAGTATACAATTATGGACGGGCTGCCGAGTGCCGACACAGAGGTAGCCACAGCCGCGAACTACCGCACTGTACTGTGTCTGCTGCTAATATATAGACTGGTTGATAAAGAGATAGTATACTCGTAACTAGTATGTATGTATAAAGAAAGAAAAAAAAACCACGGTTAGGTGGTATATACAATTATGGACGGGCTGCCGAGTGCCGACACAGAGGTAGCCACAGCCGTGAACTACCGCACTGTGCTGTGTCTGCTGCTAATATATAGACTGGTTGATAAAGAGATAGTATACTCGTAACTAGTATGTATGTATAAAGAAAGAAAAAAAAACCACGGTTAGGTGGTATATACAATTATGGACGGGCTGCCGAGTGCCGACACAGAGGTAGCCACAGCCGTGAACTACCGCACTGTACTGTGTCTGCTGCTAATATAGACTGGTTGATAAAGAGATAGTATACTCGTAACTAGTATGTATGTATAAAGAAAGAAAAAAAAACCACGGTTAGGTGGTATATACAATTATGGACGGGCTGCCGAGTGCCGACACAGAGGTAGCCACAGCCGTGAACTACCGCACTGTACTGTGTCTGCTGCTAATATATAGACTGGTTGATAAAGAGATAGTATACTCGTAACTAGTATGTATGTATAAAGAAAGAAAAAAAAACCACGGTTAGGTGGTATATACAATTATGGACGGGCTGCCGAGTGCCGACACAGAGGTAGCCACAGCCGTGAACTACCGCACTGTACTGTGTCTGCTGCTAATATATAGACTGGTTGATAAAGAGATAGTATACTCGTAACTAGTATGTATGTATAAAGAAAGAAAAAAAAACCACGGTTAGGTGGTATATACAATTATGGACGGGCTGCCGAGTGCCGACACAGAGGTAGCCACAGCCGTGAACTACCGCACTGTACTGTGTCTGCTGCTAATATAGACTGGTTGATAAAGAGATAGTATACTCGTAACTAGTATGACTATAAAGAAAGAAAAAAAAACCACGGTTAGGTGGTATATACAATTATGGACGGGCTGCCGAGTGCCGACACAGAGGTAGCCACAGCCGTGAACTACCGCACTGTACTGTGTCTGCTGCTAATATAGACTGGTTGATAAAGAGATAGTATACTCGTAACTAGTATGTATGTATAAAGAAAGAAAAAAAAACCACGGTTAGGTGGTATATACAATTATGGACGGGCTGCCGAGTGCCGACACAGAGGTAGCCACAGCCGTGAACTACCGCACTGTACTGTGTCTGCTGCTAATATAGACTGGTTGATAAAGAGATAGTATACTCGTAACTAGTATGTATGTATAAAGAAAGAAAAAAAAACCACGGTTAGGTGGTATATACAATTATGGACGGGCTGCCGAGTGCCGACACAGAGGTAGCCACAGCCGTGAACTACCGCACTGTACTGTGTCTGCTGCTAATATAGACTGGTTGATAAAGAGATAGTATACTCGTAACTAGTATGTATGTATAAAGAAAGAAAAAAAAACCACGGTTAGGTGGTATATACAATTATGGACGGGCTGCCGAGTGCCGACACAGAGGTAGCCACAGCCGTGAACTACCGCACTGTACTGTGTCTGCTGCTAATATAGACTGGTTGATAAAGAGATAGTATACTCGTAACTAGTATGACTATAAAGAAAGAAAAAAAAAACACGGTTAGGTGGTATATACAATTATGGACGGGCTGCCGAGTGCCGACACAGAGGTAGCCACAGCCGTGAACTACCGCACTGTACTGTGTCTGCTGCTAATATAGACTGGTTGATAAAGAGATAGTATACTACTAATATTATATATACTGGTGGTCAGGTCACTGGTCACTAGTCACACTGGCAGTGGCACTCCTGCAGCAAAAGTGTGCACTGTTTAATTTTAATACAATATTATGTACTCCTGGCTCCTGCTATAACCTATAACTGGCACTGCAGTGCTCCCCAGTCTCCCCCACAATTATAAGCTGTGTGAGCTGAGCACAGTCAGATATATATATACATTGATGCAGCACACTGGGCTGAGCAGTGCACACAGATATGGTATGTGACTGAGTCACTGTGTGTATCGTTTTTTTCAGGCAGAGAACGGATATATTAAATAAAACAAACAACTGCACTGTCTGGTGGTCACTGTGGTCGTCAGTCACTAAACTCTGCACTCTCTTCTACAGTATCACAGCCTCAGGTCAATCTCTCTCTCTCTCTCTCAACCCTAATCTAAATGGAGAGGACGCCAGCCACGTCCTCTCCCTATCAATCTCAATGCACGTGTGAAAATGGCGGCGACGCGCGGCTCCTTATATAGAATCCGAGTCTCGCGATAGAATCCGAGCCTCGCGAGAATCCGACAGCGTCATGATGACGTTCGGGCGCGCTCGGGTTAACCGAGCAAGGCGGGAAGATCCGAGTCGCTCGGACCCGTGAAAAAAAAACATGAAGTTCGGGCGGGTTCGGATTCAGAGAAACCGAACCCGCTCATCTCTAATTGTTATTAGTTTGTTAATGTCTATTGTTATTAGTTTGTTTGCAAAATTGGTCCAGCATATTCTGAGCATTTTTTAAAATATATCATTATATATTACGAATATATATTATTTTAGAATATTATCATTTATGACAGGCATGACAGGCATGTCCAAACTGTGGTCCTCCAGCTGTTGTGAAACTACATATCCCAGCATGCCCTGACACAGTTTTGCTGTCAGAGAATGCTAAAGCTGTGTCAGGGCATGCTGGGATATGTAGTTTCTCAACAGCTGGAGGGCCGCAGTTTGGACATTCCTGATTTATAATCATTTATTAACATTATAGATTGAATCATTACTATTAACAGTTATTTATATAGTGTCTACTTATTATACAGCACTTTAGAGAGAATATTTAGTCATTCACATTAGTCCATGACACAGAATATAAGATATGCTACTATTACTACTACTAGTACTACTGTTACTAATAATAATCTATACACATAATAAAACTATAAGAGTTGTGTCTGTATATAGCAATTTTTATTTTATAAATACACTTCTATGGACTATTTATAAACTATAAAGATGGAAAAAAAATGTTCAGAATTTTTTTCTGTTCATTATCGCATCACCCAAAAACTACAGGATGACTTTGGATCACATCTTCACTATTGTATTGCTCAGTGACTTAGAAAGTAACTGAGGAATGTATTATCTCAATGTGACATCAGGGAGAAGAGCAATGAAGGAAAAACCAGAGGCTTGACACTCAAGTCCAAAATGACTATATATATATATATATATATATATATATATATATAAAAGAAAAAAGGAGGGTACCCAATAGCGCTAAGAGAATGAAAGAGCAGCACCTCTAGAAGAACCTCCTGTTAGCAAAGGTATGGTAGAAAACAGCAAGCAAACAGATCTAAGGGCGCTTACATGTAGGGTACTGTTTCGATAATATTAGTACGTCAGGTTAAAATAAAACAATTTTCAATTACATAGAATAAAATTTATTCATAAAAGTACAGAATAAAGCATAATACTTCTTTGCGATTTTACAGAGGACGTCTTCGGATATATCCGGTTTTACATTCAGTTTTTAGTGTATTTCTTTGTTGAAACATACGATACAGAAGTAGAACAATAGATCGACCCAACGCGTTTCATCCCTATAGGGACTTCATCAGGGGTACTTTATCTAAACAATAAAAAAGAACAACTGAATATATGAACAGTACCAATATCCAAATATATATGATTCTTTATAACATATGTGGAACCATACATACCAAAATGCTCAAACAATGATGTGAAGAAAATCTGATGAAATGTATAAACCTCTGTTAAGTTGGATCAATGTTTCGATTGAGCACCAGTTGAAAGATCCCTAAAATTATGTTAATTCACTTTATAGGCATATCCCTATATTATTATATGTGCAGAAGGCTGTTCTACATCTACTAAAGTTCAGTGGTAGACACTTATCTGCATTCCATAGTGGTATGTATTATAGTCTTTCCCCGCACTTTCACTTTGAGACACATTTATAGAGTTTGTAATTAACTCCTCCCACTATGTTCATTTATATAGGTCATTTTAGACCATTGTTGAGATACTGCATATTAGTGTGTGGACACTTTTTTCCGTAATAGAGCCACATCACGCAGAGATTTTTCACACTAGTTATTAGTCTGGTATGTATCCTCATTTTCTCTCACCACCACCTATTTTCTATCTTATTTATTTTATAGTCTAAAGTAATTTATTATTCATTAACTAGTTATCATATCCATATAACCTGGTTTTAACAGAAGTTTATACTAGAGATGAGCGGGTTCGGTTCGTCGAGATCCGAACCCCCCCGAACTTCACGTGTTTTACATGGGTCCGAGGCAGCCTCGGATCTTCCCGCCTTGCTCGGTTAACCCGAACGAGGCCGAATGTCATCATCCCACTGTCGGATTCTCGCGAGATTCGTATTCCATATAAAGAACCGCGCGTCACTTCCATTTTCACTCAGGCATTGGAGATTGAGCGGAGAGGATGTGGCTACGTTCTCTGCCTGAAAAGCTCAATATCTGTGCTCAGTGTGCTGCAAATATCTGTGCTCAGTGTGCTGCATTGTGGTGACCACCAGTATATTATAGTAGTACAGTACAGCAGGCCATTGCTGTATCTTGCAGCTACGTGTCAGACTCAGTTCTAGACAGTATCCTGATCAGTGCTCAATATCTGCTGCATTGTTGTGTGACCAGTATATACTATATAGTAGTACAGTGCAGCATTTTGGTGACCACCAGTATATAGTAGTACAGTACAGTAGGCCATTGCTGTATCTTGCAGCTCTGTGTCACTTCTAGTATCCATATCTGTGCTGCATTTTTGTGAGCAGTATATAGTAGTACAGTGCAGCATTTTGGTGACCACCAGTATATAGTAGTACAGTACAGTAGGCCATTGCTGTATCTTGCAGCTCTGTGTCACTTCTAGTATCCATATCTGTGCTGCATTTTTGTGAGCAGTATATAGTAGTACAGTGCAGCATTTTGGTGACCACCAGTATATAGTAGTACAGTACAGTAGGCCATTGCTGTATCTTGCAGCTCCGTGTCACTTCAAGTATCCATACCTGTGCTGCATTGTTGTGAGCAGTATATAGTAGTACAGTACAGTAGGCCATTGCTATTGATATAATAATATTACTGGCATATAATTCCACACATTAAAAAATGGAGAACAAAAATGTGGAGGGTAAAATAGGGAAAGATCAAGATCCACTTCCACCTAGTGCTGAAGCTGCTGCCACTAGTCATGGCAGAGACGATGAAATGCCATCAACGTTGTCTGCCAAGGCCGATGCCCAATGTCATAGTAGAGAGCGTGTAAAATCCAAAAAGCAAAAGTTCAGTAAAATGATGATCCAAAAATCTAAATTAAAATCGTCTGAGGAGAAGCGTAAACTTGCCAATATGCCATTTAAGACACGGAGTGGCAAGGAACGGCTGAGGACTGCCTATGTTCATGGCTAGTGGTTCAGCTTCACATGACGATGGAAGCACTCATCCCCCCACTAGAAAAATGAAAAGAGTTAAGCTGGCAAGAGCACAGCAAAAAACTGTGCGTTCTTCTAAATCACAAATCCCCAAGGAGAGTCCAATTGTGTCGGTTGCGATGCCTGACCTTCCCAACACTGGATGGGAAGAGGTGGTTCCTTCCACCACTTGCACGCCCCCTGCAAGTGCTGGAAGGAGCACCCACAGTACAGTTCCTGATATTCAAATTGAAGATGTCACTGTTGAAGTACACCAGGAAGAGGATATGGGTGTTGCTGGCACTGAGGAGGAAATTGACAAGGAGGAATCTGATGGAGAGGTGGTTTGTGTAAGTCAGGCACCTGGGGAGACACCTGTTGTCTGTGGGATGAAAAAGGCCATTGACATGCCTGGTCAAAATACCCAAAAATAATCACCTCTTCGGTGTGGAATTATTTCAACAGAAATGCGGACAACAGGTGTCAAGCCGTGTGTTGCCTTTGTCAAGCTGTAATAAGTAGGAATAAGGACGTTAACCACCTAGGAACATCCTCCCTTATACGTCACCTGGAGCGCATACAACAGAAGTCATTTGACAAGTTCAAAAACTTGTCCACTGACAACTAAATCCCTTCTTCCTCTTGTACCCAAGCTCCCAGTGCAAACCACACCACCAACTCCCTCAGTGTCAATTTCCTCCTTAGACAGGAACGCCAATAGTCCTGCAGGCCATGTCACTGGCAAGTCTGACGAATCCTATCCTGACTGGGATTCCTCCGATGGATCCTTGAGTGTAACGCCTACTGCTCCTGGCTCTGCTGTTGTTGCTGCTGGGAGTCGATCATCATCCCAGAGGGGAAGTCGGAAGACCACTTGTACTACTTCCAGTAAGCAATTGACTGTCCAACAGTACTTTGCAAGGAAGATGAAACATCACAGCAGTCATCCTGTTGCAAAGCGGATAACTCGGGCCTTGGCAGCTGTGTTGGTGTTAGACGTGCGTCCGGTATCCGGCGTTAGTTCACAGTGACTTAGAGAATTTCTTGAGGTAGTGTATCCCCGGTACCAAATGCCATCTGGGTTCCACTTCTACAGGGCAGGCGATACCGATAATGTACACAGACATCAGAAAAAGAGTCACCAGTGTCCTAAAAAATGCAGTTGTACCCAATGTCCACTTAACCACGGACATGTGGACAAGTGGAGCAGGGCAGACTCAGGACTATATGACTGTGACAGCCCACTGGGTAGATGTATTGCCTCCTGCAGCAACAGCAGTGGCGGCGGCACCAGTAGCAGCATCTCGCAAACGCCAACTCGTTCCTAGGCAGGCTACGCTTTGTATCACCACTTTCCATAAGAGGCACACAGCTGACAACCTCTTACGGAAACTGAGGAACATCATTGCAGATTGGCTTACCCCAATTGGACTCTCCTGGGGATTTGTGACATCGGACCACGCCACCAATATTGTGCGTGTATTACATGTGGGCAAATTCCAGCACGTCCCATGTTTTGCACATACAATGAATTTGGTGATGCAGAATTTTTTTTAAAATGATAGGGGCGTGCAAGAGAAGCTGTCGGTGGCCCGAAGAATTGTGGGCCACTTTTGGCATTCAGCCACCACGTGCCGAAGACTGGAGCACCAGCATACACTCCTGAACCTGCCCCATCAGCTGAAGCAAGAGGTGGTAACGAGGTGGAATTCAACCCTCTATATGCTTCAGAGAATGGAGGAGCAGCAAAAGGCCATTCAAGCCTATACATCTGCCAATGATATAGACAAAGGATGGGGAATGCACCTGACTCAAGCGCAGTGGAGAATGATTTCAACGTTGTGCAAGGTTCTGCAACCCTTTGAACTTGCCACACGTGAAGTCAGATCAGACACTGCCAGCCTTAGTCAGGTCATTCCCCTCATCAGGCTTTTGCAGAAGCAGCTGGAGAGATTGAAGGAGGAGCTAAAACGGAGCAATTCCGCTAGACATGTGGGACTTGTGGATGGAGCCCTTCATTCGCTTAACCAGGATTCACGGGTGGTCAATCTGTTGAAATCAGAGCACTACATTTTGGCCACCGTGCTCGATCCTAGGTTTAAAGCCTACGTTGTATCTCTCCGGCAGACACAAGTCTGCACATGTTCAAAGACCTGCTGGTGAGACACTTGTCAAGTCAAGCTGAACGTGACCCGCCAACAGCTCCTCCTTCATTTTCTCCCACCACTGGAGCTGCCAGGAAAAGGATCAGATTTCCAAAACCACCCGCTGGCGGTGATGCAGGGCAGTCTGGAGCAGAAACTGACATCTGGTCCGGACTGAAGGACCTGCCAACGATTACTAACATGTCGTCTACTGTCACTGCATATGATTCTGTCACCATTGAAAGAATGGTGGGGGATTATATTAGTGATAGCATCCAAGTAGGCACGTATACTGGCAGGAAAAAGAGACAATTTGGAGGCCCTTGCACAAACTGGCTTTATTTTACCTAAGTTAACCCCCTCCAGTGTGTACTCCGAAAGAGTGTTTAGTGCAGCCGGTCACCTTGTCAGCGATCGGCGTACGAGGTTACTTCCACAAAATGTGGAGAAGATGATGTTCATCAAAATGAATTATAATCAATTCCTCCGTGGAGACATTTACCAGCAATTGCCTCCAGAAAGTACACAGGGACCTGTGATGGTGGATTCCAGTGGGGACAAATTAATACTCTGTGAGGAGGGGGATGTACACAGTGAAAGGGGTGAGGAATCGGAGGATGATGATGAGTTCGACATCTTGCCTCTGTAGAGCCAGTTTGAGCAAGGAGAGATTGATTGCTTTTTTTTGGTGGGGGCCCAAACCAACCAGTCATTTCAGCCACAGTCGTGTGGCAGACTCTGTGGCTGAAATGATGGGTTCATTAAAGTGTGCATGTCCTGTTTATACAACATAAGGGTGGGTGGGAGGCCCCAAGTACAATTCCATCTTGCACCTCTTTTTTTAAAATTTTATTTATCTTTGCATCATGTGCTGTTTGGGGCTAATTTTTTTGAAGTGCCATCCTGCCTGACACTGCAGTGCCACTCCTAGATGGGCCAGGTATTTGTGCTGGCCACTTGGGTCGCTTAGCTTAGTCATCCAGCGACCTCGGTGCAAATTTTAGGACTAAAAATAATATTGTGAGGTGTTCAGAATAGACTGGAAATGAGTGGAAATTATGGTTATTGAGGTTAATAATACTATAGGATCAAAATGACCCCCAAATTCTATGATTTAAGCTGTTTTTGAGGGTTTTTTGAAAAAAACACCCGAATCCAAAACACACCCGAATCCGACAAATTTTTAAGGGAGGTTTTCCCAAAACGCGTCCGAATCCAAAACACGGCCGCGGAACCGAATCCTAAACCAAAACCCAAAAAATTTCCGGTGCACATCTCTAGTTTATACATTTCATCAGATTTTCTTCACATCATTGTTTGAGCATTTTGGTATGTATGGTTCCACGTATGTTGTAAAGAATCATATATATTTGGAAATTGGTACTGTTCATATATTCAGTTCGTCACGATCCAGGTAATTCCTTATCAGTATTTACCTTCCAAATGCCTATTGAGACTGTCCCAGCGTTCCAAGCCTGGATTCCATCTGCACTGTCTGCATGCAGCAAGCTGCATCTCATTGTCTCAAGTCTCTTCACTGTGATTCTTGCAGCTTCATGGTTAAAACTCACATGCAAGTTACAAGCAGTCTTTCCCTCCAAGTTCAAACATGGGCGCAGCCATGTTTGTTTTCATCACATGTTACTTTTCAGCCTAGCAGCTGCACTCTGGTTTCTGCCTAATTATCCAGCAGCTGCACTCTAGACTCTGCTTAATCAGCCAGCCAATCCCTGTTTCCCAGCTGGTATAAATATCCTGTTCCTGGGCTGGAGGGTTGTCAGTGCTTCAGTTGTCAAACCCGGTGATAGAAGTCTCTCCTGCTTGTGGTTGTCTGCTATTGCTCCAGGTACTCCAGCTCCTGTGTTCAGCTCCACTAGAGACTCGCACCAGCTACCACCTTGCCGTGCAGCCTGACTCTGCAGTGTCCCAGCATTGCATCCTGTGACCGGCAGTTACCCGACACCGGCTTCCATCGGTGTTCCGCCATCGCTCTCCAGTCACCATCGGTGTTCCGCCATCGCTCTCCAGTCACCATCGGTGTTCCGCCATCGCTCTCCAGTCACCATCGGTGTTCCACCATCGCTCTCCAGTCACCATCAGTGTTCCGCCATCGATCTCCATTCCATCATCGGTGTTCCGCCATCGATCTCAAGCATCTCCTGTATAGGCTCTCAAGCATCTCCTGTATAGGCTCTCAAGCTTCTCCTGTATATGCTTTCAAGCTTCTCCTGTATCTGCACTCTCAAGCATCTCCTGTATCTGCACTCTCAAGCATCTCCTGTATCTGCACTCTCAAGCATCTCCTGTATCTGCACTCTCAAGCATCTCCTGTATCTGCACTCTCAAGCATCTCCTGTATCTGCACTCTCAAGCCTCTCCTGTATCTGCACTCTCAAGCATCTCCTGTATCTGCACTCTCAAGCCTCTCCTGTATCTGCACTCTCAAGCATCTCCTGTATCTGCGCTCTCAAGCATCACCAGTATATGCTTCTAAGCATCACCTACATAACTCCTCATTCTCAAGCTACAGTTTGCATTCCAACGTTATTAACACAGCTCAGCATCTCCAGGTCCTTTAAGACTGTTCTATTGTACCACACCGAGACTTCCTATGTGCATCTCTGAGAGCTGTGACTTGTCATCCTGTTACCATACTGCTGTCTCTATCATTTGTGAGCTAAGTTCATTTAATAAACCTGTTGAACATATCCTCTGTTGTCGTGGTCACGCCTTTGGGCTTTAAGTACTGCAGGTTGACGCATGTCCAGGAGTCCTATCTGGCCTCTCACATTTAAGTATACCTCAGCCCCTACAACTGAGGCTTCCAGTAGTGAGCACCAGCCCTCAGTTGTGACAGTAAGCACTGACCTAATGGATCTGGCCGGAGACCAGGTCCAAGCGACCAGTCCGATACAAGAACTTGCAGCCCGCTTTGAACATCAGGAGGCTGCACAGGGCCATGTGATTCACTGTCTCCAGGACCTCTCCTCTCAGCTGGATGGAATCCAAGTAACCCTCCTTGGTTCAGGGGCGTCCAGTGTTCTGACTACAGTACCTACATCTCCTCGCCAGTTCAAAATTTCTCTGGTTAACTCCATTTCTGTTCCTACGAGTGATTTCCAAGCTTCAAGTACACCTGATACTCCTCCTCAGGTATCTGATTCAAGAGAACTCTCTGACATTTTTGTGAAATACATTCCTGTTGAGGGGATGATCTCCTCTGTTCATCATTCCCGGTTCTCACTGTTCCCTGTCACTTATAAATTTGAATATTTAAGGATTCTCAGTCAACTGTTGGAACAGTTACAAGACCTTCTCTCTAGCATTGTTCCGATTATTTCAAAGGGATAATCCTAATATCTCTGCTCCCATCTCCATGAAAGCCTTCCCACAGTCTGCTGAGAACAAAGATGCAACAGCTGCCAATCTCCCTATGTCTAAGTTGTTTCCCCTTGCGCCAAGTAAAGATAAGTTCCGGAGTAAGCCGCGGTCTAGACTTTCTGAAGAGGAACGCAGGCGTCACATGCAGTTTCAACTCTATTTCTACTGTGGGGGTTCTGATCACTTTATTAAAGACTGTTCTCTCCGTAAGACAAGGAATTATGTTAGATCTCCACATCATAGCATTCATAATTACAAACCTTCCTATGTGGAATCTTCAGCTCCTTCTGATCTGGTCAGGAGCAATAAGAAGGTCGATCAAAGAGAAACCCAATTCTACAATTGGGGTCCTGTGACCAGGAGCCCCATTTCCAATTCTGGGAAACAAAAGCTATTAAATAAGACTTTTTTTTCACCAAAGGGAAGTCAAATTCTGCAGCCCAGGGAGGGGTGTCCGTGTCTACAGCCCAGGGAGGGGTGTTCATGTCTACAGCCCAGGGAGGGGTGTCCGTGTCTACAGCCCTGGGAGGGGCGTCCATGTCTACATCCCAGGGAGGGGCTTCCATGTCTACAGCCCAGGGAGGGGCTTCCGTGTCTACATCCCAAGGAGGGGCGTCCGTGTCTACATCCCAGGGAGGGGCGTCCGTGTCTACATCCCAGTGAGGGGCGTCCGTGTCTACATCCCAGGGAGGGGCGTCCGTGTCTACATCCCAGGGAGGGGCGTCCGTGTCTACATCCCAGTGAGGGGCGTCCGTGTCTACATCCCAGTGAGGGGCGTCCGTATTTACATCCCAGTGAGGGGCGTCCGTGTCTACATCCCAGGGAGGGGCGTCCGTGTCTACATCCCAGGGAGGGGCTTCCGTGTCTACAGCCCAGGGAGGGGCGTCCGTGTCTACAGCCCAAGGAGGGGGTTTCAAGTGTGCAGCCCAAGGAGGGGTATCCAATGTTCAAGCTCTAGTAGCGGCATATGAGTCTTCGTCTCAAAAAGGAGTATCTGATCTGTCAACCCCAGGAGGGGTGCTGAAGATAACCTTGAGAGAGGTGTCTGATTCGTCAACCCCAGGAGGGGTCACCATAGTTTCAGCCCCAAGGGAAGTATCCAGAGCCAAGTTCCCAGATGGAAATTTTTGTGCTACAGATGCAGTTATGAACTCCTGTTTGCCATCTTCAGAGAGCACCACCCTGTTGGCATCCAGCATGGACCAGGTCCAGGATGGTCTAACCGAACACTCATTCAGGTTCTAACCGGATTCTGACTCCTTCAGTTCCAGCTGATTCAACTGTCTCCAGACTCAATCTGGTTCCATCCATCTGTCTGAAGATTCCTTCGGTTCCAGCTGATTCCAATACCTCTGGACCCAATCCGGTTCCATCCGTAGGTCCAAAGACTCCTTCGGTTCCAGCCGATTCCAATATCTCTGGACCCAATCCGGTTCCATCCATAGGTCCAAAGACTCCTTCAGTTCCAGCCGATTCCAATATCTCTGGACCCAATCCGGTTCCATCCGTAGGTCCAAAGACTCCTTCAGTTCCAGCTGATTCAACTGTCAATCCGAAGACTCCCCCAGTCCCAGCCGGTTCAAGCTTTTCCGGTCCCATCCATCTGTCCAGATCAGCCTCCTTCGGTTCCAGCCGATTCTAGCACCTTCGGATCTAATCCGGTCCTATCTTTCGGTCCAAAGTATCCGCCGGTCTCAGCCGGTTCAAGTTTGTCTGGACTCAATCTGGTCTCATCCATAAGTCCGGAAGTCTCCTCTGGTTCCAGCCAGTCCAAGTTCATCAGGATTCAATCCGGATCCTTCCATTTGTTCAAGTAAAGAACTTATGTCAGCCTGTCCCAATAAAGTACTTTCATCTTCCAGTCTCAAGAATAGACTTCCGTCTGTGTCCATGTCTATTCGCTCATCAACAAGTCCAGGGTCTCCAGCTACCAATCTAATTCAAGAGTCTAAGTCTTTGTCTACTGATCAGACTGCCAAGTGTTCATCTGAAGTTTCTCCATCTGTTCTCTTCGAGGGAGATTTCATCCAATTTCGTGCTATAACACGTCAGTACCTTTCGGATATTGAGTCAGAATCATCTGATGACATCACTCCATCTAATGCTATCAAGTATTTCCTTCAAGCTTTCAGGGGCAAAGCGTTGGAGTGGGCTACTTCTCTTATTGACTCCAACAATCCAATACTAACTGATCTCCCTGCTTTCATTAAAGCCGTTCAATGGGAATTTGCCCCAAAAACGGACGGTCTGAATCCGTCCATTGCGAACTCATCTGCAGTATCATTACCTGCGCAAGATCAGGGTATCAAAGATTTCCAAGTTGCCAAGGAAAGAAATACAGCAAAACCAGTTCAAGAACAACGGTCTGCTGATTTAAGACTTGGTTTCATTTCCCTTGATTCTGCTTCTGGTTCATCATGTAGTTCAAAATTCTGTGAAGTGCAGTCTGGCGTAGCACTTCTCTCCACTAATGTAAATGTTCCCATGCTCACTATGGACGTGGACTCAGATTCCGAAGGTGTATTTGTTGATGACTCAGGCTACATTATGGGAGGTCCTGCTCTTTCCTGTTATGCTTTCATGCATGAAGAGGTTCCAGAATTACCAAAAAGCTCTACAGGTCTCTGTATGAAAAGTCCTCGTTATAGAACAAGATTTAATTTAAGCCTCAGTGGAGTGCTAGCTTCAAAAGCACAATCTTCTCATACTACTAATCCAGGAAAGGAACCTTCTACAGGTTATTCCTCAGTCCTATCAGATTAAGGAAATTCCAGTTTAGTCAATGATGGTCAATGGTCCACTTGTTCAGATGACAAAAGTCTGGCTTCTGAAGAAGATGATTGGGAGGACTTCTAGCAATCCAGTTGCTTCAGGCTTTCCACGCCAGATTTCCTCTCAAGCCTAAGAAGTGTCCTGGGGCCACTCCTAAGGGGAGGGGGGTGCTGTCACGATCCAGGTAATTCCTTATCAGTATTTACCTTCCAAATGCCTCTTGAGACTGTCACAGCATTCCAAGCCTGTATTCGATTAGCACTGTCTGCATGCAGCACGCTGCATCTCATTCTCAGCTTCATGGTTAAAACTCACATGCAAGTTACAAACAGTCTTTCCCTCCAAGTACAAACATGGGCGCAGCCATGTTTGTTTTCATCACATATTACTTTTCAGCCTATCAGCTGCACTCTGGTTTCTGCCTAAATAACCAGCAGCTGCACTCTAGACTCTGCTTAATCAGCCAGCCAATTCCTGTTTCCCAGCTGGTATAAATATCCTGTTCCTGGGCTGGAGGGTTGTCAGTGCTTCAGTTGTCAAACACAGTGATAGAAGTCTCTCCTGCTTGTGGTTGCCTGCTACTGCTCCAGGGATTCCAGCTCCTGTGTTCAGCTCCACTAGAGACTCGCACCAACTTCCACCTTGCGGTGCAGCCTGACTCTGCAGTGTCCCAGCATTGCATCCTGTGACCGGCAGTTACCCGACACCGGCTTCCAGGGTCTCTGCCAGTCACCATCGGTGTTCCGCCATCGATCTCCAGTCACCATCGGTGTTCCACCATCGATCTCCAGTCACCATCGGTGTTCCACCATCGATCTCCATTCCATCATCGGTGTTTCGCCATCGACCTCAAGCATCTCCTGTATCTGTGCTCTCAAGCATCTCCTGTATCTGTGCTCTCAAGCATCTCCTGTATCTGCGCTCTCAAGCATCTCCTGTATCTGCGCTCTCAAGCATCTCCTGTATCTGCGCTCTCAAGCATCTCCTGTATCTGCGCTCTCAAGCATCTCCTGTATCTGCGCTCTCAAGCATCTCCTGTATCTGCGCTCTCAAGCATCACCAGTATATGCTTCTAAGCATCACCTACACAACTCCTCGTTCTCAAGCTACAGTTTGCATTCCAACATTATTAACACAACTCTTCAGTGCATTGGTATGGTAAAGGACTCACCATCTCCAGGTCCTTTAAGACTGTTCT
This sequence comes from Pseudophryne corroboree, assembly GCF_028390025.1. Classification (NCBI taxonomy): domain Eukaryota; kingdom Metazoa; phylum Chordata; class Amphibia; order Anura; family Myobatrachidae; genus Pseudophryne; species Pseudophryne corroboree. The sequence continues at coordinate 674,309,244 of NC_086444.1, forward strand.
ATTGTACCACACCTATAGACTTCCTATGTGCATCTCTGAGAGCTGTGACTTGTCGTCCTGTTACCATACTGCTAACTGTCGCTATCATTTGTGAGCCAAGTTCATTTAATAAGCCTGTTGAACATATCCTCTGTTGTTGTGGTCACGCCTTCGAGATTTAGGTACTGCAGGTTCACGCATGTCCAGGAGTCCCTATCTGGCCTCTCACATTTAAGTATACCTCAGCCCCTACAACTGAGGCTTCCAGTAGTGAGCACCAGCCCTCAGTTGTGACATAGTTGTTCTATTTTAATGGTTAGATAAAGCACCCCTGATGAAGTCCCGATAGAGACGAAATGCGTTGGATCAATCTATTGTTCTACTTCTGTATCGTATGTTTCAAGAAAGAAATACACTAAAAACTGAATGTAAAACTGTATATATCTGAAGACGTCCTCTGTAAAATCACAAAGACGATATTATCGAAACAGTAACATACATGTAAGCGCCCTTAGATCTGTTTGCTTGAGATATATATATATATATATATATAAAATTATATTCCACACGGGCCGGCACTCCCTCCTCCACTCAGTAATGGCTCCGGTGTCCTCCGAGAAGATCCAAACAGAAGCAAAGAAAGGGGCGGCACTCAGAGACTTTAAAGTTGCAAAAATTATATTTCACAAACAGATCAACGTTTCGGGGTTAATGTACCCCTTTGTCAAGGTAAACAAGTGTGTAATGAGTGAACAACATACCTTAAATAGTGAAGAATCCCGCTCTGTGTTACACGCCCGCCCGGCCGCGCTGCTTCCCGCTTCTCTTCCGGCTCCATTTCTATGACGTCATTGGAGTCGCATCTGGTTGCAACCATAGACGCTGAATGGCCGGGCTGCGGCGCTGTGTAAGTGAAAAAGAGAAGTGACTAAAATACAGCACCCAACCACCACACTTAGGGAAAAGGGGAATTACAAAAGCAGCCACTGAAATATCAGACTAAATCAAGGGGGATCATTATAACAAAGCATAAATTGCTGAAGTATCATATATTGCTTACAGACAAAAGACATATTGAGACAGAATTAAAAAGTGATCGCACAACATAACACAAAGGATAATGGTGGAGAAGACCACCATTAAATAGATATTTCAGAGGTCTGCACAAAGAAACATTTCCTAGTGTAGGTTCGAAAAAACAATTGACTATAAAAGACTAAATAGGCAAGGTTACTTAAAGATATTGAAACTCAATTTCTCATTGAGGCCATTCGGGCTAGTAGTCCTAAATTCGTAAATCCATCGGGCCTCCAGCTGCAGTAATCTGCCATCTCTATCTCCTCCTCTGGCGTGTTTAGGGACATGGTCAATAATTAGGTGGCGTAAGTCCTTCATCGTGTGACCTGCTGTTGCAAAATGTCTCGCCACTGGTTGCTCAGATTCTTTACCCTGCAGCGCTTGTTTGATGGCCGAGCGATGGAGGGCCATCCTTTCTCTGAAGGTCCTAAAGGACTTCCCCACATAGGGGAGATCACAAGGGCATTTATTGATATAAATTATATGGGTGGTAGTACATGTAAGAACGTGCTTTACACTGTAGATCCTATCACGGTAGGGATGCTTAAAGCTCGAACCGGTGATCATATATTCACATGTTGTACATTTGATACATTTGTAGCAACCGGGTTTCTTTTCCAAAAATACAGTGAGGTCGCCCTTGCTTGTCCAGTGCGGCTTGGAAGCCCGTGATATCTGAATGAACCACTCTGTCTTTAATATTCATACCGCGCTGGTAACACATCATAGGTCTTCTATTGTTAAGAGAAGAAAGGGCTTGATCAGAAGCCACTATTGGCCACAGGGCTCTAGTGGCTCTTTGCACCACAGGGCTGGAGGCAGGGCCGGACTGGCCATCTGGCACCTCTGGCAAATGCCAAAAGGGCCGATGGCCACGTGGGCCGGTCCAGCGCTGACTGAGACACGCTGCCGCTCAGTCCGGCGGCTTGCATGTCTCAGCTGTCAGGAGAGGAGAGCGCAGCTGTGTCTGGCGCGTCGGCGTATAGCGGACTTCAAACCAGCCGCCGGTTCACGAGCCAATCAGAGCTCGCGGACCGGCAGCCAATCAGAAGCCGCCGGTCCGCGAGCTCTGATTGGCTCACGAACTGGCGGCTGGTTTGAACGAAGTCCGCTATACGCCGCCGCGCCAGACACAGCCGCGCTGGCGGGCGCTACCTCTCCTGACTCACCCGTCCCTCACAGCTGGAGCCCGGAGGAGGAGCAGCAGCAGCAGCAGCAGTGCAGCAGCGGTAAGCAGCTGCAGCACTGGCTGCTGTGGGGGCAATTGTATACCTGGCACTGTGGGGCATTTGTATACCTGGCACTGTGGGGGCAATTGTGGATCTGGCACTGCACTATTGGGGGCATATAATGTAAATTTCGGCTCGTACCGGGTGCTATAATGTGAATTTTGGCTCATACTGTGTGGTATAATGTGAAAGAGGCACCAGTAATAGATAGTATAAGCGGTCTTACTATTGTGGTGCATAATGCGTATAAGGGGTGTATGGTGTGGTAAACTACACTGAAGGCCACGCCCCCTTTTGAGTGGCCATGCCCCCTTTTCCGGAGCGCGCGCCGAAGGCGCGCGCATAATTACAAACTTCACATTTCCATACCCCCACTTAAAAATTTCCTCTTCAACCACTGGTTGTGTGTATTTTAATAGAGAATGATGTATGCTTGTATGTTAGAATATTAATTATATTTGTAAGAGCATAGACTAATAAGTGGGAGGAGTCAGGAATAGTAAGGGGAGGAGTCACAGAGGTGGGCCTGTGTGCTTCGAAAATGCCAGGGCCTATTTTTTGTCCCAGTCTGGCCCTGGCTGGAGGTGTTGTATCTTGTAGAGAATGGAATGACAGATTTCTATTGTTGAATTCTTGAAGTTAACAGTGACTCTCTGGGGATCTGCATAACTTCTTCCTTATGCCTAAGGAGAAGCTGGCAGTTATATCCTCTCTCCAAGAATTTAGTCACCATGCGATCCAATTCGAGTTCTAATGTGATGCGGTCACTGATGATCCGTGATACCCTGATCATTTGCGACCGGGGAAGGCCGTCTTTGAGAGCTTTAGGGTGATGACTGCTCGCTTTGAGAAGGGTGTTCCTATCTGTTGGCTTACAGTATAAACCTGTATGAAGTGTCCCATCTCGGATGGTGACCTGGACATCGAGGTAGTTTAAAGTGCTGGTGCTTGTCTGGAAAGTGTATTTAATACTGGAGACTCTGGAGTTGATGGTCTGCATAAGTGAATTGAACTGGTCCACACCCCCTGTCCACAAGATAAACAGATCATCTATAAACCGAGTGAACAGAAGGATGTGGGCCGCTATTGATTCATTCATGAAGAACACTTCAAACTCCTCCTTAAACATAAAGATATTGGCGAACGATGGGGAGACATTGCTCCCCATTGCGCACCCAGTTTTCTGGTGGTAGAATTTACAGTTAAAAAGAAAATAATTATTTACTAATGTCATACGGAGGAGAACCATAAAGAGAGAAAGGTCAAGCGACTCCATTTTTTCATTTATTAAGAATTCTTCCATAGCAGACAAGCCTGCCTCGTGGGGGATACTGGTATACAGACTAACCACGTCTACAACACAGATCAGGGTGTTAGCCGGAACTTGCTTAATCTCTCCCAGGCGGTTAATGAAGCTCATTGTATCTTTGATGAAATACTTGTGCTTAAGAATCAGAGGTTGCAAGATACTGTCCAAAAATATAGACACTGGTTGGAATATTGAATCCCGAGCTGCAATTATGGGTCTGCCAGGCGGAAACTGGAGGTTTTTATGAACTTTGGGAACAGTGAAAAAAATGGGTACTAGAGGATGTTCTTGCTTCAACGCTTTGTGCAGCTTTGGTGTAATTGTACCCTCCCAATTGGCCTGATCCAAGATGAAATTGAGTGCCTTTTGATACTCAATGGTGGGGTCCTGTAGAAGTTCCTCATAGGTGGCTATGTTGGCTAATTGACTGTAGATCTCCTTAACATAATAAGCCAGATCAAGTACCACCACTCCTCCCCCTTTGTCCGCCAGGCGGATCACGATATCTCTATATTACCCCAACTTCTTAAAGCAGCCCATTCTGCCTGTGACAGGTTACAATGTGCTTTAGGTGACTCAAGGGCCGCATTATACCTTTTAACAGAGTCTTCCAGCAACCTTGTGAAAAATTTTATGGAGGCGTTCGTAGAAATAGGGTCAAAGGAAGATTTCAAGCGTTGGTTCAGAAAATTCTGATGTTGAGTGTCCAGCAAAGAGGGTGTGTGGGTGTCTCCAGTGTTGGATTGAAAGTACTCCTGGCGCCTCAGTTTGCGGGTAAACTGGTGTAATTCAACATGCCAGGCAAAATCATTAAATGGGTTAGTGGGGACAAAAGACAGCCCCTTCTCTAACACAGACTGTTCCACCTCAGAGAGACCCCTCCTAGACAAATTATATACTAAGGTTTTGTGTTTGTTGAGGCACTTCTGGTCCCGCTTGTTTTGGCCGCCCCTGCGGGTGGCCGACCTCTTCTTCCTTTTTCTGTCGGCGTGATTGTAGTTACCCCTAAAGGGGCAGTCGGCTGCTGGATTGGTCCTTCAGAGTCAACCGGACCAAAGTCACTGTTGCTGTTGGAAGTACCAGTGGCACTCTGCTGCGCTTCCCTCCTTTTCCGCCAGCTGTGTTTACTCCGATAGTTGTATGGCTTGGAATTAGCTGCATTATCCCCCATTAGCCATCTATAGACTCTGTTAGAGTCATAGTCCTCTTTCACAATAAGTTGTTTATTGCGCTTAAACTTAACCAGATCACTTCTATATTTATCGACTTGATTCAGAAGCTTCGTCATCCATTCGTGGTTTATATCACTCTGCAACACTGATTTATATGTACTCTCAATGCTGGTAATTTTATCCCGGGTGATACCCAGCTCCTTGCCTGCTTCTACCACCACTAGCAACATAAGATCTAAACTGCATTTGTTTAATATCCCGACCCATTTCCTGCAAAAGTCGGGACTAAACCGGCCTATGGTGGGCACGTTTCTAATGCGGAATCCCCTTGGCACCATTTTATGCCTATGATAGTCAGACAGGGAGATTCCATGCAGCAGGAAGTCTGTCTCCCGTCGTTTAAGTTTCAATAATTGATGATAGAGATCCTCAATGTTCCCTGAAGATTCTTTGGGATCAAGATGCTCCTTAAATCGCAGACGCTCTGCGTCGTCATCTGTGAAACTGAAAGACTCCCCTAATGTGGAGAAAATCTCCTTGCATCCAGGTGAATCATCAGTGACGGCTGATTCCATATTGGTAAAGGTGTTATGTGCTAAAGTGGTGATACCACAAAAGTGCTGAGTGTCCAAAGTGCTTAAGTGCAAGGTGCAATGTATCCACTCCTGACAGAGAATGATCCTCAACTAGTGAGGCCTTGCAATATGCGGGGGGTGCCTTGTCCCAAGCTGATGGGGCCGCGAGAATCACAAACCAGCATCAACGTAATATATTCTACACGGACCGGCACTCCCTTCTCCACTCAGTAATGGCTCCGGTGCCCTCCGAGAACATCCAAACAGAAGCAAAGAATGGGGCGGCACTCGGAGACTTTAAAGTTGCAAAAATTATATTTCACAAACAATCCAACGTTTCGGGGTTAATGTACCCCTTTGTCAAGGTGAACAAGTGTGTAATGAGTGAACAACATACCTTAAATAGTGAAGAATCCCGCTCTGTGTTACACGCCCGCCCGGCCGCGCTGCTTCCCGCTTCTCTTCTGGCTTCATTTCGATGACGTCATTGGAGTCGCGTCTGGTTGCCGTAGCAACCATAGACTCTGAACAGCTGGGCTGCAGCGCTGTGTAAGTGAAAAAGAGAAGTGACTAAAATACAGCACCCAACCACCGCACTTAGGGAAAAGGGGAATTACAAAAGCAGCCACTGAAATATCAGACTAAATCAAGGGGGATCATTATAACAAAGCATAAATTGCTTAAGTATCATATATTGCTTACAGACAAAAGACATATTGAGACAGAATTAAAAAGTGATCGCACAACATAAAACAAAGGATAATGGTGGAGAAGACCACCATTAAATAGATGGCTAAAGGGATAATTCAATAAATAGAAACCTCTCCCCTAATTAATGGCTACTCATCTTACATATAATTGCTGACTGATATTTCAGAGGTCTGCACAAAGAAACATTTCCTAGTGTAGGTTCGAAAAAACAATTGACTATAAGACTAAATACACTAGGAAATGTTTCTTTGTGCAGACCAGCTGCTTTTCCTATGGGCAGCTTATTAGACTTGCTCACGAGTTAGTAGCCCCAAGTATCATTTTGTGTTAATCCTTGAAGGAAAAAATTGCAAATATAGTTCACAAAGATATTTTGTGTTCAATGTGTACAATTTGACATATATATCACAATATTAGACGGCACTACTGTCTTTGTAAAATTAGTTCTGCTGAGCAATAACAGACATGAGCAGGCAAATGCTAATTCTTTTTTTCCCCCTAATCTTATTGTATTGCTTGCATCACTCTATGTATTATATAACTCACAAAAGTATAGTTTGAATCCACCTGAACATGAAACGCATTTTTAACCTTCTCAACTCCAAGCAATGGTCCTTAATATGGACAAGCTCACCTATTTGCTACTGTCACAGCCTCTTCCTCTCCTGGAAAGGCTTTCCACTATATTTGCAACATACAGTATACAACAACAAAATGTCCCAGCGCTCCCAAGCCACCAAGCTTAACCAATTTTTATATAATTATAATTGTAATGCCGCTCCCTATTTAGCAGTACTGTCCTGCCAATAGTATACAAGAAAAAATATAATAAATAAGATCAATAGGTCGATTTATCAAGAGAGCGCATTAGAAATTTATTATATCAATACATTTCCATAAAAATTACAGTTTAAAATACACACACTTGCACAGTAAAAATTACATACACTATTACTCTGTAGTGGCAATAAAAAAAACTATAGCTCCTATAATGAATAAGGAGTGGTTATAATCACCATTTGTTTATAAATTCCTTAATTCAGCTGGATCCAGTCCTTTTGATGTGCATAAAAGGGCTAATTGTTACAGGAAGCCAGCTCTCTGCCTATTGCAGCCTGGTCTGGCAGTCCCAGAGGGAGGAAACTCCTCCCAATGGATTGCCTGTAGTGTCTGTTATGGACAGGTAGGACTTCCAATAGGATGTCACTGCCAGTCACAATGAAGCCAGTGCAGTCTCACGGACTGCATCTGGCTTCAGTGACAGTGAGCTGGGTGATGGAGTTTATATGGGGGTAGGGGGGCTGTAGTCCTGCAGCTCATAGATAAAAAACCACCACTGATCCCATATGTGTTTCATGGTCAGGAATCTGTGTGGGTAAGTCAAGCTGTTCTAAAACAAACTTGTAAAACCAATTTTTGACATTGCCATGCAAAAAAAAGCTGCAAGTGTGAGGGTACACCAACCATTAAATCCCCTCCGGGCACCCAGTATAAAATTATGCCCTTGGGTGGTTAATCATAAGATGAGTACATTAAGGATAGTGTAGTATGTCTCTGGAGACACAAGGAAACATGCATGTACCCCAGGTCAAAGATAACTCTTTTGACATTACAAAAGGTCAGAAGAAAGAAGCTGATGGTGGTGACATCAGCTACTTTATACTGTATAGCCACTTTCTGATTAGCTGTGTTTATCCCTCCAGTTTTTTCATTAACATAGTAACTAAATTATGGTAACTCCCATCCATCTATACAGATTACTAATGATTGATTACTTTAGGACTATTGTAGAAGTGTGCCACTGAATTCTTAAAGCAGTAAATGTGAGATGTTGAAGTACAGTATTTATTTTATAGGGAAAATATTACCTTCATTATAACACTGTTCTGATGCATTCTTCTGCAAATTACTCTTAATTACATTCTATTATATTAAATAGAAATGAGGTAAAGCAACTTTGACATTTATTGCTAACACTACAACCTAGTAGTACCACTGGGCATGACATTCACCTAACATGGAAGTGTGTTAATGCCAGAAAACAGGTGTATTGTGTCTGAATTCAGTTGTAGGTAAAACACTTAAAAAAATAAAGGCTTTTTAAAATATTTTCTTACAATTATAAATAATTACTAAAATATATAAAAAAAAAGAATATCCACAATTTAATATTGTTTTTTATGAATGGCCAACCAAAGCAACCATGCTAAACAAATCTGATCAGTTTATATGAAGTCATAAACTGGTTGTTGCCAATTCTGATTTACTTGGATTTTTCAGCGTTTGCACTTGTCACATTCCAACATCAGTGGTGCTGACTATTTTATACAATGCCCACACAAATTATACTTTTGTTTTTAGACTCTGTACTGTATTTTCAGAAAATATTATTACTTGTTTTGCTCAGTCTTGCACATAAATTAACATGTAAACAAAATTGGGCAAAAAAAGTTTTATCTAAACACCACATGTGGTTCTTTATGGTTCTTCTGTCTGCATTCATTTGCCTTTCCAAAATTGCATTTCTTGGTGATTCTTTTCGTTACAAAATCTGTACTTGGAAAACTTGAGATTGTTCATTAGGAGGTAATTAGAATAATAATGGGACACAAGTGGTTAAATTATTATGATAATTTGGTTTGTTTCACATTGGAATATTAGACTTGTTAATATGAACAAACATAATCAAGTCTAAACAAAAGTATTTGTCTAATGAACATTTTGTAAAGAGGTCTAACTAACATTGATAAGGGTTAGCTAACATTTATAGAATAATTATGTTCTGATCATCAGTCTAGAACTGGATAAATCTGCTTTAGGAATGAACAAACTCTAGTAATTAACAAATTCAAGGACAAAATGCGCACTGCCCATCCAGGGTGCATGGTCAAGGCTTGTGTTTGAGGAGTGAGTGGTGGTTCTATTAAGAAAAGGGCTAGCAAATGAATGTAAATAGTCATTACATGGAAATGCAATAAAGTTAATGTTAGGCTGGTGTAGGTTAGGCCTACTGTATTTATTTCAAATGCTATAAATGTAATATTGGGGCTGGTGGCACAGAAATAGATATATTTATTAAAGAGAATGCTGTTAATTTAATGTAGGGGCTGATTTGGAGTATAGAGGATAATTTATTACATTTAACTGCTGTAATATTATGGTTGGGTTTGTTGGGCTGAATAAGGTATAATTATTATACATGGTTGCTATTAATTAAATTATTGAGCTGGTCAAATAAAAACATGCTGATAATTTTAATGTCAGGCCAGGTGTGTGTGTGTGTGTGTGGGGGGGGGGGGCATAATTATTACATGTGAGTAATATTTATTTCATGTCAGGCTACAATGCACCCATTGCTCAGATTTCCAGCAGGTAAATAGTACTACTGTATCTTTTTTTTTTTCCAAACAGAGCTCCAATGTTCCTTGATCTAGACATGCATTAACTGAGCTGAAAGGACCAGCACTCCCAGGTAGTCATATGCAACAAGTTAGGAGAGAGCAGCACAGTGGGGGACCACAGTCTATGTCTTACCGAGGGCTAGGCAAGCCTCTACAGCAGTGATTTTCGGCACACCGAACAATATTTAAAAATTGCCACGGCACACCATCCGTTCCCCACAGAAAAAAACAAAACAAACACACATTGGCCCTCACAGTAAAAAAAAAAATCCACAAGTACATTGGCCTACACAGAAAAATCAATCACATTTCTCCCCACATAAATCCTATTGCTCCCCACATGAATTATTCACATTGTTCCCCCAATAAATTCTTATTCTCCCCACATAAATTCTATTGAAATCCTATTGTTCCCCACTGGAGAAATAAAATAACAAATATTATCAGCTGTCCTCCTTCCTGTCCCTCAGTTGCGGGGGTTATTCATAGTGTAGTTCTGCGAATACTTAGCAGCGGGCGGTCGGGCAGGTGTGGATGTGGGTTGGCAAGGAAAGCTGTGTATGCAGGTGGGAACTGGAAGATGTATATGCAGGCAGGTGGGCTGGCTGGGTGGTGAGAGGCGGCGGCCGTGACCTATGATAGCACATCGTTTTCAAGGCATAGGTCATGACCGGAGCACGACTGATCCTCTATGAAAAGCCTGGGCCAACAGTTCACTCTGAAGATGCAGGAAGCTGCTCTGGCTCCGCGGCACACCTTGCAACTAGTCGCGGCACACTAGTGTGCCACGGCACAGTGGTTGAAAAAGCCTGCTCTACAGGAAGGACTTGACTGAGTTTGATGCCAGTGAAAATGCGGATGGATCTTGTGCATATTTGTGTAATGTGTATTCATCATAAAAAGAGAATGGCCAACTGCACATGTACGTGACTAGGCATAAACACATGGAGTTTACAAGTGCTGTTGATTGATCTTTCTGTTGACAGCGCAAAATGTCAGCGAAATGGGCATTTCAGAGTTGTAACTGAATGGCAATCATGCGAAGGCATGAAACTGTTCCATCTAGTGGGAGTGTCAAGGGCATGTAAGCTGGCTTCTGTGTTCTTCCATAGAGTTCAGATGGAAATGGGATGACTGTTTCAGATGGATATTTTGTACCCAACATGGGGTAAATGCAAGTCCATGTACTAATGATGTTGGTTGTGGCTGCAGATGTAAAAACTGTGAGCAGGATAGGCTTCCACATGCATATGCAGAGATCTTCAGCAAATATGAGCAGATTCCCCCATTAGCATAAGGAAGTAGGTTGCCTGCTGCTGCCATATGGAAAATCAGATGCAGAAGTGGCATACCTGACAGGCCAGACCCATAGATTGCTACCATCCCACCTAAACTGGGACTGTATGGTATTTTAACTACAGTTTATACTGTGATAATGATTACAATATTAATACACTAGCCTGCTCTGAAATCTACAAACTGAAGGACAATATGAAACAACTCATTTCAGCACCAAAACAAATGACAAAAAGATGGTTAAATGGTGTTATTTCCAAACACTCATAAAATCTGGAAACAGCACAAAAATCATGTTTTATAATATTATCAGTTGTGAAATGTTTATATTACCTCAGAGGTGACAGTAAGCAGGGCTAGGACACTCAATGCTATGCATTTCATTCTATCTTGTTATAATCTAAGGACATTTATTTGCATACATGAACCAATGTAAATTTAAAAAAATCTTAAATTGGGAAAAATGAATGTTTCATACAATTAGCAACATATTGTATATTGAACTTCTATGCTGTTGTTACCAATGGCCCTGGGTTGTCAGTGACATCTGGGTTGGAAATTTGTTAATAATACATCATATACATAGAAAGTAAGCAGATATGGCATGCTTGTTCTAAGATAATATTGGAATTTTCAAGCACCATTCAGTACATACTGTACCAACATTCCAAGTAGTGTAGCAGTCGGTTAACTGTTGTGAAGTTACTTTAAATGTATTTTCAATACCAAATTTACAGACAGAACAATATCTTTTACATAGGGGTCAATCCTATTAGCGGTGAAGTGGCATTTCAATGATGGCAACGGTACCCGATCTTGCACCCTTCGCAGGCTGAAATCAGGCTCAAGTCGCACAAAATTGTTCATACCTCTATGGGGTGGCTAGCACATTTGTGCAAATTTGGACAGCCATAAAGTGCTGCCGCAATGACTAGCACTCGTGAGATCATTGCGGATAATAGGACTGACCCCAAAGACTTGAGTACATATTGTAATCACTTTGGTAATAACACGTTGGTAAGACTGACTTAGCAGGAGTCCAATAACAAATGTAGGTGGAGAGGAAGCCTCTTAGTTCAGGTAAACTAAAGCAATTATCCCCTCAACCTGGGCAAAATTGCTTCAGAAGATTTTTATTATTATTATACTTTATTTATATGGCACTACAAGGAATCTGCAGCCTCCGTTTACAGAGCACATAAACAAATAAGCAAAACAGGAAAACAGTGACAGTTGAAGACATTATAGGACAAGCATCAGCAGACGGCACTAAAATAAGTATCAGGGTAGCAGAAAAATATGGGATATGGTGCCATCAAAGATGGTTTAAGTAAGAGAAGGAAAAGCACATGAGGAAAGAGGGCCTTGCTTGTGAGTGCTTACATTCTAAAGGGGACGTAAAGATAGACAAGGGTGACACAGATGGGATAGATGGTGACATAGGGTAGGATGAAATTTGGCTAAGTTTGGTGAAGTGGGTCTAGAGAGCCCAGGTGAAGTGGGTCTAGAGAGCCCATTTGAAGTTTTGTGGAGAGTCTGAGGGGGAAAAGAGAATTCCAGAGAAAGGGAGAAGCATGTGAAAAATGTTGGAGATAGGATTGGAAGGAAGTAATCAGTAGGCAGGAGGGGCAGCGTGCATTAGCAGAACAAAGAGGACAGGTGGGAGTGAAAAGGGAGATAAGGTCAGAGATGTACTGTAGATTGGAGAGGAGTTTCTAGCTTCGGAATCATTGCAGAATAACGAATCCAAAATCAGACAAAATGGAACCACGTATTTCTAAAAGTCAGTCTGGCTGTTGTGAATTTTGTAATATTTTATGTTTATTAGTGATTTTTTTTTTATATTTTGTGTTTTATTACTTTAATTTGTGTTATCCTTCTATTTCAGACTAAATTTTGCCTTTAAGAATGGGGACTTCTGAAATTTAGTGTACAAATCAGTAAGTTTTGAATGGTAGATCTCTCCTACATTGCATTTCATGGTGTAACAATGAAACATTTGAAAAAATTGCAATTTCTTATGTAGATTTCACTCTGAAAACATATGGAAAAGGTATAATTATCTTTGATGGCTACAGTGGCTCTCCAATGATCAAATACATGGCCCACAGATGCTGCTGCACTAAGACCAGTAGGAATGTTAATTTCAGCCCATACATGAAGTTTGTCTGCAAGAAGAAACACTTGTCTAATGAACACAACAAGCAAGCAATGATTTCCCTTATAGGTGAGATGTTGAAGAAGCATGGAAATATTGTGTACAATGCAGATGGGGATGCTGATGTGGACCTCATTCGTGCTGCAGTCTTATCATTAGAAAATGCCAGTACAACAGTAATTGGGGAAATCACTGATTTGCTGATTCTGCTTCTGTCCCATGCCAAGGACAATAGTTTCAAGTTGTACTATCGCAGTGACATAAGATGGGGACCATTTCCCAATCCTGTGTATGATATCCTCTGCATTCAATCATTGTCGGGTCATGACATCTGCAAGTTGCTCCTGTTTCTGCATGTTTTCACGGGCTGTGATAACACATCCATAAGTTTTTCAATTGGGAAGTCCTTAGCATTCAGCAAACTGATGAAGGTGACTGAGCTTGATTGTGTTGTAATATATTGTTAAACGGATTTACTTGAACCATTGTTAAATGTAAATAAAACTAAAAAGCATAAATTTGTTTATTTTGCCTTTAGTAGGAAATGACCAGATTGCCATTTTTAAATCCATTTCTAAGGAGGTTCCCATGGTGTGATTTTGTATGATTTTGGATGTTATTCAGCAATGATTTTTGAGCTAGAAATGATTTAAAACGCTTCTGAAGCAATTTTGCCTATAGCCTGACTTATCTACATCAGGTACTGTATGTGGAAACTAGAGATGAGCGCCGGAAATTTTTCGGGTTTTGTGTTTTGGTTTTGGGTTCGGTTCCGCGGCCGTGTTTTGGGTTCGACCGCGTTTTGGCAAAACCTCACCGAATTTTTTTTGTCGGATTCGGGTGTGTTTTGGATTCGGGTGTTTTTTTCAAAAAACCCTAAAAAACAGCTTAAATCATAGAATTTGGGGGTAATTTTGATCCCAAAGTATTATTAACCTCAAAAAACATAATTTACACTCATTTTCAGCCTATTCTGAACACATCACACCTCACAATATTATTTTTAGTCCTAAAATTTGCACCGAGGTCGCTGTGTGAGTAAGATAAGCGACCCTAGTGGCCGACACAAACACCGGGCCCATCTAGGAGTGGCACTGCAGTGTCACGCAGGATGTCCCTTCCAAAAAACCTTCCCCAAACAGCACATGACGCAAAGAAAAAAAGAGGCGCAATGAGGTAGCTGTGTGAGTAAGATTAGCGACCCTAGTGGCCGACACAAACACCGGGCCCATCTAGGAGTGGCACTGCAGTGTCACGCAGGATGTCCCTTCCAAAAAACCCTCCCCAAACAGCACATGACGCAAAGAAAAAAAGAGGCGCAATGAGGTAGCTGACTGTGTGAGAAAGATAAGCGACCCTAGTGGCCGACACAAACACCGGGCCCATCTAGGAGTGGCACTGCAGTGTCACGCAGGATGTCCCTTCCAAAAAACCCTCCCCAAACAGCACATGACGCAAAGAAAAAAAGAGGCGCAATGAGGTAGCTGACTGTGTGAGAAAGATAAGCGACCCTAGTGGCCGACACAAACACCGGGCCCATCTAGGAGTGGCACTGCAGTGTCACGCAGGATGTCCCTTCCAAAAAACCCTCCCCAAACAGCACATGACGCAAAGAAAAAAAGAGGCGCAATGAGGTAGCTGTGTGAGTAAGATTAGCGACCCTAGTGGCCGACACAAACACCGGGCCCATCTAGGAGTGGCACTGCAGTGTCACGCAGGATGTCCCTTCCAAAAAACCCTCCCCAAACAGCACATGACGCAAAGAAAAAAAGAGGCGCAATGAGGTAGCTGACTGTGTGAGAAAGATAAGCGACCCTAGTGGCCGACACAAACACCGGGCCCATCTAGGAGTGGCACTGCAGTGTCACGCAGGATGTCCCTTCCAAAAAACCCTCCCCAAACAGCACATGACGCAAAGAAAAAAAGAGGCGCAATGAGGTAGCTGTGTGAGAAAGATAAGCGACCCTAGTGGCCGACACAAACACCGGGCCCATCTAGGAGTGGCACTGCAGTGTCACGCAGGATGTCCCTTCCAAAAAACCCTCCCCAAACAGCACATGACGCAAAGAAAAATAAAAGAAAAAAGAGGTGCAAGATGGAATTGTCCTTGGGCCCTTCCCACCCACCCTTATGTTGTATAAACAAAACAGGACATGCACACTTTAACCAACCCATCATTTCAGTGACAGGGTCTGCCACACGACTGTGACTGAAATGACGGGTTGGTTTGGACCCCCACCAAAAAAGAAGCAATTAATCTCTCCTTGCACAAACTGGCTCTACAGAGGCAAGATGTCCACCTCATCATCATCCTCCGATATATCACCGTGTACATCCCCCTCCTCACAGATTATCAATTCGTCCCCACTGGAATCCACCATGTCAGCTCCCTGTGTACTTTGTGGAGGCAATTGCTGCTGGTCAATGTCTCCGCGGAGGAATTGATTATAATTCATTTTAATGAACATCATCTTCTCCACATTTTCTGGATGTAACCTCGTACGCCGATTGCTGACAAGGTGAGCGGCGGCACTAAACACTCTTTCGGAGTACACACTTGTGGGAGGGCAACTTAGGTAGAATAAAGCCAGTTTGTGCAAGGGCCTCCAAATTGCCTCTTTTTCCTGCCAGTATAAGTACGGACTGTGTGACGTGCCTACTTGGATGCGGTCACTCATATAATCCTCCACCATTCTATCAATGGTGATAGAATCATATGCAGTGACAGTAGACGACATGTCCGTAATGGTTGTCAGGTCCTTCAGTCCGGACCAGATGTCAGCATCAGCAGTCGCTCCAGACTGCCCTGCATCACCGCCAGCGGGTGGGCTCGGAATTCTGAGCCTTTTCCTCGCACCCCCAGTTGCGGGAGAATGTGAAGGAGGAGATGTTGACAGGTCGCGTTCCGCTTGACTTGACAATTTTCTCACCAGCAGGTCTTTGAAACCCAGCAGACTTGTGTGCGCCGGAAAGAGAGATCCAAGGTAGGTTTTAAATCTAGGATCGAGCACGGTGGCCAAAATGTAGTGCTCTGATTTCAACAGATTGACCACCCGTGAATCCTTGTTAAGCGAATTAAGGGCTCCATCCACAAGTCCCACATGCCTAGCGGAATCGCTCTGTCTTAGCTCCTCCTTCAATGTCTCCAGCTTCTTCTGCAAAAGCCCGATGAGGGGAATGACCTGACTCAGGCTGGCAGTGTCTGAACTGACTTCACGTGTGGCAAGTTCAAAAGGTTGCAGAACCTTGCACAACGTTGAAATCATTCTCCACTGCGCTTGAGACAGGTGCATTCCACCTCCTATATCGTGGTCAGTTGTATAGGCTTGAATGGCCTTTTGCTGCTCCTCCAACCTCTGAAGCATATAGAGGGTTGAATTCCACCTCGTTACCACCTCCTGCTTCAGATGATGGCAGGGCAGGTTCAGGCGTCTTTGGTGGTGCTCCAGTCTTCTGTACGTGCTGCCTGTACGCCGAAAGTGTCCCGCAATTTTTCTGGCCACCGACAGCATCTCTTGCACGCCCCTGTCGTTTTTTAAAAAATTCTGCACCACCAAATTCAAGGTATGTGCAAAACATGGGACGTGCTGGAATTTGCCCAGATGTAATGCACGCACAATATTGCTGGCGTTGTCCGATGCCACAAATCCACAGGAGAGTCCAATTGGGGTAAGCCATTCCGCGATGATCTTCCTCAGTTGCCGTAAGAGGTTTTCAGCTGTGTGCGTATTCTGGAAACCGGTGATACAAAGCGTAGCCTGCCTAGGAACGAGTTGGCGTTTGCGAGATGCTGCTACTGGTGCCGCCGCTGCTGTTCTTGCGGCGGGAGTCCATACATCTACCCAGTGGGCTGTCACAGTCATATAGTCCTGACCCTGCCCTGCTCCACTTGTCCACATGTCCGTGGTTAAGTGGACATTGGGTACAGCTGCATTTTTTTGGACACTGGTGACTCTTTTTCTGAGGTCTGTGTACATTTTCGGTGTCGCAACCCTAGAGAAATGGAACCTAGATGGTATTTGGTACCGGGGACACAGTACCTCCAACAAGTCTTTAGTTGGCTCTGCAGTAATGATGGATACCGGAACCACGTTTCTCACCACCCAGGATGTCAAGGCCTCAGTTATCCGCTTTGCAGTAGGATGACTGCTGTGATATTTAATCTTCCTCGCAAATGACTGTTGGACAGTCAATTGCTTGGTGGAAGTAGTAAAAGTGGTCTTACGACTTCCTCTCTGGGATGACCATCGACTCCCAGCAGCAACAACAGCAGCGCCAGCAGCAGTAGGCGTTACACGCAAGGATGCATCGGAGGAATCCCAGGCAGGAGAGGAATCGTCAGAATTGCCAGTGACATGGCCTGCAGGACTATTGGCATTCCTGGGGAAGGAGGAAATTGACACTGAGGGAGTTGGTGGGGTGGTTTGCGTGAGCTTGGTTACAAGAGGAAGGGATTTACTGGTCAGTGGAGTGCTTCCGCTGTCACCCAAAGTTTTTGAACTTGTCACTGACTTATTATGAATGCGCTGCAGGTGACGTATAAGGGAGGATGTTCCGAGGTGGTTAACGTCCTTACCCCTACTTATTACAGCTTGACAAAGGGAACACACGGCTTGACACCTGTTGTCCGCATTTCTGGTGAAATACCTCCACACCGAAGAGCTGATTTTTTTGGTATTTTCACCTGGCATGTCAACGGCCATATTCGTCCCACGGACAACAGGTGTCTCCCCGGGTGCCTGACTTAAACAAACCACCTCACCATCAGAATCCTCCTTGTCAATTTCCTCCCCAGCGCCAGCAACACCCATATCCTCCTCATCCTGGTGGACTTCAACACTGACATCTTCAATCTCACTATCAGGAACTGGACTGCGGGTGCTCCTTCCAGCACTTGCAGGGGGCGTGCAAATGGTGGAAGGCGCATGCTCTTCACATCCAGTGTTGGGAAGGTCAGGCATCGCAACCGACACAATTGGACTCTCCTTGTGGATTTGGGATTTCGAAGAACGCACAGTTCTTTGCTGTGCTTTTGCCAGCTTGAGTCGTTTCATTTTTCTAGCGAGAGGCTGAGTGCTTCCATCCTCATGTGAAGCTGAACCACTAGCCATGAACATAGGCCAGGGCCTCAGCCGTTCCTTGCCACTCCGTGTGGTAAATGGCATATTGGCAAGTTTACGCTTCTCCTCCGACAATTTTAGTTTAGGTTTTGGAGTCCTTTTTTTTCTGATATTTGGTGTTTTGGATTTGACATGCTCTGTACTATGACATTGGGCATCGGCCTTGGCAGACGACGTTGCTGGCATTTCATCGTCTCGGCCATGACTAGTGGCAGCAGCTTCAGCACGAGGTGGAAGTGGATCTTGATCTTTCCCTAATTTTGGAACCTCAACTTTTTTGTTCTCCATATTTTATAGGCAGAACTAAAAGGCACCTCAGGTAAACAATGGAGATGGATGGATTGGATACTAGTATACAATTATGGACGGACTGCCACGGTTAGGTGGTATAAAAAAACCACGGTTAGGTGGTATATATTATAATAATAATACAATTATGGATGGACGGACTGCCTGCCGACTGCCGACACAGAGGTAGCCACAGCCGTGAACTACCGCACTGTACACTGGTTGATAAAGAGATAGTAGTATACTCGTAACAACTAGTATGACACTATGACGACGGTATAAAGAAAGAAAAAAAAATACCACGGTTAGGTGGTATATATTATAATAATAATACAATTATGGATGGACGGACTGCCTGCCGACTGCCGACACAGAGGTAGCCACAGCCGTGAACTACCGCACTGTACACTGGTTGATAAAGAGATAGTAGTATACTCGTAACAACTAGTATGACACTATGACGACGGTATAAAGAATGAAAAAAAAACCACGGTTAGGTGGTATATATTATAATAATAATACAATTATGGATGGACGGACTGCCTGCCGACTGCCGACACAGAGGTAGCCACAGCCGTGAACTACCGCACTGTACACTGGTTGATAAAGAGATAGTAGTATACTCGTAACAACTAGTATGACACTATGACGACGGTATAAAGAATGAAAAAAAAACCACGGTTAGGTGGTATATATTATAATAATAATACAATTATGGATGGACGGACTGCCTGCCGACTGCCGACACAGAGGTAGCCACAGCCGTGAACTACCGCACTGTACACTGGTTGATAAAGAGATAGTAGTATACTCGTAACAACTAGTATGACACTATGACGACGGTATAAAGAATGAAAAAAAAAACACGGTTAGGTGGTATATATTATAATAATAATACAATTATGGATGGACGGACTGCCTGCCGACTGCCGACACAGAGGTAGCCACAGCCGTGAACTACCGCACTGTACACTGGTTGATAAAGAGATAGTAGTATACTCGTAACAACTAGTATGACACTATGACGACGGTATAAAGAATGAAAAAAAAAACCACGGTTAGGTGGTATATATTATAATAATAATACAATTATGGATGGACGGACTGCCTGCCGACTGCCGACACAGAGGTAGCCACAGCCGTGAACTACCGCACTGTACACTGGTTGATAAAGAGATAGTAGTATACTCGTAACAACTAGTATGACACTATGACGACGGTATAAAGAATGAAAAAAAAACCACGGTTAGGTGGTATATATTATAATAATAATACAATTATGGATGGACGGACTGCCTGCCGACTGCCGACACAGAGGTAGCCACAGCCGTGAACTACCGCACTGTACACTGGTTGATAAAGAGATAGTAGTATACTCGTAACAACTAGTATGACACTATGACGACGGTATAAAGAAAGAAAAAAAAATACCACAGTTAGGAGGTATATATTATAATAATAATACAATTATGGATGGACGGACTGCCTGCCGACTGCCGACACAGAGGTAGCCACAGCCGTGAACTACCGCACTGTACACTGGTTGATAAAGAGATAGTAGTATACTCGTAACAACTAGTATGACACTATGACGACGGTATAAAGAAAGAAAAAAAAATACCACAGTTAGGTGGTATATATTATAATAATAATACAATTATGGATGGACGGACTGCCTGCCGACTGCCGACACAGAGGTAGCCACAGCCGTGAACTACCGCACTGTACACTGGTTGATAAAGAGATAGTAGTATACTCGTAACAACTAGTATGACACTATGACGACGGTATAAAGAATGAAAAAAAAACCACGGTTAGGTGGTATATATTATAATAATAATACAATTATGGATGGACGGACTGCCTGCCGACTGCCGACACAGAGGTAGCCACAGCCGTGAACTACCGCACTGTACACTGGTTGATAAAGAGATAGTAGTATACTCGTAACAACTAGTATGACACTATGACGACGGTATAAAGAATGAAAAAAAAACCACGGTTAGGTGGTATATATTATAATAATAATACAATTATGGATGGACGGACTGCCTGCCAACTGCCGACACAGAGGTAGCCACAGCCGTGAACTACCGCACTGTACACTGGTTGATAAAGAGATAGTAGTATACTCGTAACAACTAGTATGACACTATGACGGTATAAAGAATGAAAAAAAAACCACGGTTAGGTGGTATATATTATAATAATAATACAATTATGGATGGACGGACTGCCTGCCGACTGCCGACACAGAGGTAGCCACAGCCGTGAACTACCGCACTGTACACTGGTTGATAAAGAGATAGTAGTATACTCGTAACAACTAGTATGACACTATGACGACGGTATAAAGAAAGAAAAAAAAATACCACGGTTAGGTGGTATATATTGTAATACAATTATGGATGGACGGACTGCCTGCCGAGTTCCGACTGCCGACACAGAGGTAGCCACAGCCGTGAACTACCGCACTGTACTGTGTCTGCTGCTAATATAGACTGGTTGATAAAGAGATAGTATACAATACATACAACAATATACTACTATACTGGTGGTCAGGCACTGGTCACCACTAGTCACACTGGCAGTGGCACTCCTGCAGCAAAAGTGTGCACTGTTTAATTTTAAATTAATATAATATTATGTACTCCTGGGGGCTCCTGCTATAACAACCTGCAGTGCTCCCCAGTCTCCCCCACAATTATTATAAGCTTTGCCTTTTATACATTGATGTGCAGCACACTGGGCTGAGCTGAGTGCACACAGACTGAGTCACACTGTGTGACTGGCTGCTGCTGTGTATCGTTTTTTTTCAGGCAGAGAACGGATATAGCAGAGAACGGATATATTATATTAAAATAAATAAAAGTTAACTAACAACAACTGCACTGGTCACTGTGGTAAACTCTGTCTGACTCTGCACAATCTCTCTCTCTCTTCTAATCTAATTTCTAATGGAGAGGACGCCAGCCACGTCCTCTCCCTATCAATCTCAATGCACGTGTGAAAATGGCGGCGACGCGCGGCTCCTTATATAGAATCCGAGTCTCGCGAGAATCCGACAGCGTCATGATGACGTTCGGGCGCGCTCGGGTTAACCGAGCAAGGCGGGAGGATCCGAGTCTGCTCGGACCCGTGAAAAAAACATGAAGTTCGTGCGGGTTCGGTTTCAGAGAAACCGAACCCGCTCATCTCTAGTGGAAACTACCTATGCAATGTAAATGTGGTAACATTTTAAGATGTATGGAACTGTACTTTAATGAGAGAATCAACAGGGCTTCGAGTGTGGCCATGATATGGATTAAAAATGTCATCACAGTGTTGAAAAATGTAATCTATAATCATTATAAATACATTTATGTAAGGATAATTTCATTACTTTTGGTGTTTCTTACAATAACATGATATGTAGCCGCACTCATCTATCTAAACCAAGTCATATTGTATATGCCTGCGCCTGGTCACAGTGTATTGAATTGAGTCTCCGGTGAGTGCACCAGGTGTCGCTCTTGAACGCCGCCATTGCCCATACATGAAGTCTCCATTGTAAAGTCAAATGATGCTTGCAGTTTAAGAACTACTTTTTAAAGATGCTTTTTTATTTACATCTCAAATGTGCAGTACACTATACAGCAGTATGTTAAATTATATTATGGTGGATATGTAGTAGTGTAATGTATGTTTTTCAAGCCTTACCACAATAACAGTTGTTTAATTACACAGTACAAATTTTGCCATGCTCGTGCTGGGGCACTCATGATCACTCACAAATAGTACAGTACCAGTATCAGCACAGAAAAAGGTTTATTTCTATTGAGCGTGCATCTATTACCTCACTGAAAATGACAGTGAACAACTACCATACACATAAAAAAATAAAATTGCAATCAGTGGCATCAATATGTACTATAACTGCTGGTGTGCAAGGGTTGATAAAGGGTCTGGAGGTACTGACAATGCTTAGCATACTTATGTACCCAGGCTTGATTCCCGGAAGTGATTACACTTTTTAAAAACAATTCTGAATTTTGTTCTAGTCAATATAATGCTATACAGTATATACACCCCCTTTCCTATACTTTCAATGGAAGTTTGGAGAGCCAAAAATCAGTACAGACCATAAAAAAAAGTGCTGGACCTGATAAAAAGGTACAGTTGGAGGGTATGGTTATATCTGCCCCCTGCAGTGCATGTGGTTTAGTCCATTAGAGGAAGATTTTGCTTTTGCAATAAACCTTGAATTAGGCCCTTTTATAGAGTTACTGTGACACACAAATACTTTAGTAGAATATACTTTAAAATGTACACTATGCTATTGGTTCTGTACTTCCATGGGGACTACAATGGTCTGTGACCATTTTGTAAAATTTTAATTGTGCTCCTGTATTGCTATGCACTTCAGGAACCATTAGTAAGCCATAATGGTAAAGTGCAGTTCTCTGTGTTTCCCTGGGCCCATACACTTACAAGGGGCGATTTGTTTTGGGCACAATAATTTACTTGTAAGTCCAAAATAATAATAATAATAATTTGCTAGTGTACGTGAGGTGGACATTTGTTAGCACTGCACACTAAAGAAATTAATTCCTCTGACTAAGTACAGTAGGGCTCTTCCTGTATGTTTTATTTCATAAACAGCACTTTTTTTTTAAATAAAATATGCCCTGTGTCTACTGAAATAAGTTATTGATTGTTTCAATACTACTAATCACAAATATTTATCTTCTCTCTATAGTTCCTATTGGTCAACATGCCAATAACTTGTGAGTGGCAGGCCCAGGTGCAAAAGGATGCTTTGGGTCCTCCTCCGCTGCTCTACCCCAAGTTCATAGTATAAACATAGCATAGTGTAACAGGGAGAGGCAGAGGGTGACAGGGAGAGGCAGTCAATGGGTAATGGTGAGAGGGTGATGCCAGGGAAAGGCAGTGGTCGACAGGAAGAAGGTGCCGAAGAGAGATAGTGGTCTACAGGGAGAGGCAGAAGTTGAAAGGGAGAGGGTGATAGGGAGAGGAAGTCAGTGGATGATGGGGAGAGAGTGATATGGAGAGAGCGATGCCAGGTTGTGGCAGTGGAGGACAGGGAGAGAGTGCAGAGGAGAGGCAGAGGGTGGCAGTGAGAGGGTGACAGAGAGAAGGTGACATCAGGGAGATGCCGTGAGTGACACGAGGGAGAGCTAGTGGATGACAGGAAGAGTTTGATAGAGATACACAGTGGGTGAAGGGGAG
This sequence comes from Pseudophryne corroboree, assembly GCF_028390025.1. Classification (NCBI taxonomy): domain Eukaryota; kingdom Metazoa; phylum Chordata; class Amphibia; order Anura; family Myobatrachidae; genus Pseudophryne; species Pseudophryne corroboree. The sequence continues at coordinate 674,332,788 of NC_086444.1, forward strand.
ATTTGACAGTGAGAGGCAGTGGGTTATGGGGAGAGGGTGCTGAGGAGAGGCAGTGGATTATAGGGAGAAGCTGACAGACAGTAACACCAAAGAGGAGATATTAGGGGGAGGGTAACAGGGAGAGGCAGAGACAAACAATGGTAAATGCTCGATCATTCCTGGAGATAATTATGTTTCAGGTGCTGGAAAAGAGGGAGGGGTCACAGACAAACAGACAGAGAGGGGAGGGGTTGCAAGTACCACCACTACATTTCCCTTCAGCACACTAAAAAATTACCTGTAACCATACCTGAACCTATCTGGTAATAGAAATTCAGAGAATTAGTTTACACATGTTTGCAAACACATGTTAAGCTGCTGAGCCACTTCACGGCTTCTCCGATACCAGCAGTCCTAACATTACATAATAGCAGTTTCCACATAGGGCCATGTAATTTGTCACAGTAGGCCTCATGATAAAGGCTATTACTAAAACACATCCAGACAGAGAGCTAAATTACCCAGGAGCCACCCCCAGGATCTCCCATTGGCACTACAAGGAACAGCATGCCTTCCAAATACTGCTCCCATTCAATGCCAGATGCAGAGAGTGACAAGGAGATGGTGATGCAGAGAGGTAGTTGGTGACAGGGAGAGTGTGATAGGGAGAGGCAGTGGGTGACAAGGAAAGGGTGACAGGAAGAGAATGATATCAAGAGGCAGTGGGTGACTGATAGAGGTAGCGGGTGACAGGGAGAGGTTGATGGATAGAGGCAGTGGGTTACACTAGGGAAAGGCAGTGGGTGATGCCAACAAGAGGGTGACAGACAGTGGACAAGAGGAAAATGGTGACGGGTAACAGGTGATAGAGACAGGCAATGAGTGACACAAGGTAGAGGGTGAATGGCAGTGGGTGACAGGGAGAAGGTGATGGAAAGAAGCAGTAGGTTAAGCTAGGGAGAGACAGTGGGTGACACCAGGAAGAGGCTGAGACAGAGAATTTCAGTGGGTGACATAGAGGCAGTGAGTGGGTTAACACACAGAAGCTGATAGGGAGAGGGTGAATGAGAGGAGTCTGTGACAGAGAGATGCAGTGGGTGATGTAGACAGGCAGTAAGTGGGGTAACATGCAGTATCTGGTAGATAAAGGGTGACAGAGAGGCAGTAGGAGATGCTAGGGGTCTGAGGAAGTGGGTGATGCCAGGGAAAGGCAGTGTGTGACACCATGGAGAAGGTGACAAAGAGGCGGTGGGTGACACAAGGTATATGGGTGACACCAGGGAGACGGTGGTGGAGAGGAAGTGAGTGATGCAAGGGAGAGGGTGACAGGGTGAGAGAGGCAGTCGTGACACCAGGGAGAGGGTGACAGGCAGCGGTTGACACCAGGGTGAGGATGACAGAGACAGTGGGTGATGCTAGGGGTCTGAGTGACACCTGGGAGAGGGTGGCAGGGAGAGAGTGGCAGTGGGTGACACCAGGGAAAGGGTGACAGGCAGTGGGTGATGGGGTGAAGCAGTGGGTGACACCAGGGAGAAGGTGACGGAGTGAGGCAGTGGGTGACACCAGGGAAAAGGTGATGGAGTGAGGCAGTGGGTGACACCAGGGAGAGGGTGACAGGCAGGGGGTGACAGAGTGAGTCAGTGAGTGAAAAAAGGGAAAGGGTTACGGACAGTGGGTGGGTGATTCAGACCTGATCGCTGCTGTGCGTTTTCACACAGCGGGCAATCAGCAATAGACTGCGCATGCATATGCACCGCAATGTGCACGCGCGTTGGCCAACAACGAGTATCGCCGGTCAACGACAGGATGGTGTAAAAATTTCATTCACAGGGGGGTAAACAAGGTGATTGACAGGAAGAGGCTATTTGTGGATGGTAACTGACTAGGAGTGTCTGGACAAACGCAGGCATTCTCAAGCGTTTTCAGGGAGGGTGTGTGACATCAGCTCCGGACCTGATCAGCTTGTTCTCATTGCACTGTAGGAGTAAGTCCTGGGCTGCGCACAGACTGCACACACTGGATTTTTGCAGATTGGTGTACATATGCGATAGCACACTTGCACAGTGCATTTACACTCCCCCCTTGGACTGCGACTATCTGAACGCAGGACAGCAAAGTTAGGAACCCAGTGATCAGATCTGAATTACCCCCTGTGACTCATTCTAATGCTTTGGGCCACTTAATTGCAGTGGGCCTTGGTGCAGGCACTGAGCAAAATAATTGTTAACATGAGGAAAGAAAATAAGACTACCCGAGAAATCCAGGTATGGCACAAATAAAGAGGCATTGGAATCAGTGCACAGTCTGTGAACTATCATGCTTTCGAGAGAACACAGCACAGATTACTAATTACAGGTTGAGTATCCCTTATCCAAAATGCTTGGGACCAGAGGTATTTTGGATATCGGATTTTTCCGTATTTTGGAATAATTGCATACCATAATGATATATCATGGAGATAGGACCTAAATCTAAGCACAGAATGCATTTATGTTACATATACACCTTATACACACAGCCTGAAGGTAATTTTAGCCAATATTTTTGGTAAATTTGTGCATTGAACAAAGTGTGTGTACATTCACACAATTAATTTATGTTTCATATACACCTTATACACACAGCCTGAAGGTAATTTAATACAATAGTTTTAATAACTTTGTGTATTAAACAAAGTTTGTGTACATTGAGCCATCAAAAAACAAAGGTTTCACTATCTCACTCAAAAAAGTCCGTATTTCGGAATATTCCGTATTTCGGAATATTTGGATATGGGATACTCAACCTGTACTTCCAAATGTACTGTACATGGTATGTATTGTAGTGTAACCAACTTAAAGTACAGTAAACTTAGTTTTAAGATTATTGTACTGTCATTGTACTGACCATTTATTTCTATTTGTCATACTGTACTGTAGGAGAGTCAAAGCAATTGTGGATGAACTAACTTGTGTGCACTTGTTGTATATATGTGCCTACTGTAATTCAGACCTGATCGCTGTCATGCGAAATTGAACAACGGACTATTATCGAATGACTGCACATGCATATCAATTGGCAACGCATGCCACCAGAGTGAGTTCTTTTACTGTATTCAATGATTAAGTAATGTTCCTAGTAAACTTTTTGCTAGCACTGTATGTATTAGAGATGTGCACCGGAAATTTTTTGGGTTTTGTGTTTTGGTTTTGAATTCGGTTCCGCGGCCGTGTTTTGGATACCGACGCGTTTTGCCAAAACCTCCCTGAAATTTTTTTGTCGGATTCGGGTGTGTTTTGGATTTGGGTGTTTTTTTTACAAAAAACCCTCAAAAACAGCTTAAATCATAGAATTTTGGGGTCATTTTGATCCCATAGTATTATTAACCTCAATAACCATAATTTACACTCATTTTCAGTCTATTCTGAACACCTCACACCTCACAATATTATTTTTAGTCCTAAAATTTGCACCGAGGTCGCTGGATGGCTAAGCTAAGCGACACAAGTGGCCGACACAAACACCTAGCCCATCTAGGAGTGGCACTGCAGTGTCAGACAGGATGGCACTTTAAAAAAATAGTCCCCAAACAGCACATGATGCAAAGAAAAAAAGAGACGCACCAAGGTCGCTGTGTGACTAAGCTAAGCGACACAAGTGGCCGACACAAACACCTGGCCCATCTAGGAGTGGCACTGCAGTGTCAGACAGGATGGCACTTCAAAAAAATTGTCGCCAAACAGCACATGATGCAAAGAAAAAAAGAGGCGCACCAAGGTCGCTGTGTGACAAAGCTAAGCGATACAAGTGGCCGACAAAAACACCTGGCCCATCTAGGAGTGGCACTGCAGTGTCAGGCAGGATGGCAGATTTAAAAAATAGTCCCCAAACAGCACATGATGCAAAGAAAAAAAGAGGTGCAATGAGGTAGCTGTGTGACTAAGCTAAGCGACCCAAGTGGCCGACACAAACACCTGGCCCATCTAGGAGTGGCACTGCAATTTTCTAGCGAGAGGATGAGTGCTTCCATCCTCATGTAAATCTGAACCACTAGCCATGAACATAGGCCAAGGCCTCAGCCTTTCCTTGCCACTCCGTGTCGTAAATGGCATATTGGCAAGTTTACGCTTCTCATCAGACGCTTTTAATTTAGATTTTTGGGTCATTTAACTTAACTTTTGTTTTTTGGATTTTACATGCTCTCTACTATGACATTGGGCATCAGCCTTGGCAGACGACGTTGATGGCATTTCATCGTCTCGGCCATGACTAGTGGCAGCAGCTTCAGCACGAGGTGGAAGTGGATCTTGATCTTTCCCTATTTTAACCTCCACATTTTTGTTCTCCATTTTTCAATGTGTGGAATTATATGCCAGTATCAATAGCAATGGCCTACTACTATATATACTGCGCACAACTGAAATGCACCACAGGTATGGATGGATAGTATACTTGATGACACAGAAGTAGGTAGAGCAGTGGCCTTCCGTACCGTACTGCTATATATACTGGTGGTCACTGTCAGCAAACTGCAAAACTAAAATGCACCACAGGTATAGAATCTAGATGGATAGTATACTTGACGACACAGAGGTAGGTAGAGCAGTGGCCTTCCGTACCGTACTGCTATATATGCTATATATACTGGTGGTCACTGTCAGCAAACTGCAAAACTAAAATGCACCACAGGTATAGAATCTAGATGGATAGTATACTTGACGACCCAGAGGAAGGTAGAGCAGTGGCCTTCCGTACCATACTGCTATATTTACTGGTGGTCACTGTCAGCAAACTGCAAAACTAAAATGCACCACAGGTATAGAATCTAGATGGATAGTATACTTGACGACACAAAGGTAGGTAGAGCAATGGCCTTCCGTACCGTACTGCTATATATACTGGTGGTCACTGTCAGCAAACTGCAAAACTAAAATGCACCACAGGTATAGAATCTAGATGGATAGTATACTTGACGACACAGAGGTAGGTAGAGCAGTGGCCTTCCGTACCGTACTGCTTTATATACTGGTGGTCACTGTCAGCAAACTGCAAAACTAAAATGCACCACAGGTATAGAATCTAGATGGATAGTATACTTGATGACACAGAGGTAGGTAGAGCAGTGGCCTTCCGTACCATACTGCTATATATACTGGTGGTCACTGTCAGCAAACTGCAAAACTAAAATGCACCACAGGTATAGAATCTAGATGGATAGTATACTTGACGACACAGAGGTAGGTAGAGCAGTGGCCTTCCGTACCGTACTGCTATATATACTGGTGGTCACTGTCAGCAAAACTCTGCACTGTACTCCTCCTATATAATACTGCTGGTCCCCAGTCCCCACAATAAAGCAGTGTGTGAGCACAGATATATGCAGCACACTGAGCACAGATATGGAGCGTTTTTCAGGCAGAGAACGGATAAAACTGGTGGTCACTGATCAGCAAAACTCTGCACTGTACTCCTCCTATATAATACAGCTGCTCCCCAGTCCCCACAATTAAGCAATAAGCACAAATATTTGCAGCAACATTAATAAACGGAGAGGACGCCAGCCACGTCCTCTCCCTAACATTTCCAATGCACGAGTGAAAATGGCGGCGACGCGCGGCTCCTTATATAGAATCCGAATCTCGCAAGAATCCGACAGTGGGATGATGACGTTCGGGTGCGCTCGGGTTAACCGAGCCATACGGGAGAATCCGAGTATGCCTCCGACCCGTGTAAAATGGGTGAAGTTCACGGGGGTTCGGTTTCCGAGGAACCGAACCCGCTCATCACTAGTATGTATGTTTCATTTTGCTAACTTTTTTTTTTATACTGTAGGTCACCGGACAGGAATCCAATTGAATTGGGCTGGGCTCAGTTGAAAAGATACATCAGTGAAGCTGACAACTAAACAGCAGCTGATGAATGGGATAGTGACGTTTTGGGAAGCTGTCCTTATACTCGTACACTGTAATAATTATATAAATAATCTGTTTAAAGTCTTGCCTGTTATAGTTAAATGAAATGGCCAAGCCACTGGTATGTAGTTCGAATTTTACTGTATATTTTCTGTATTGAATACTACTGTATGCATTCATGAAACTGCCTTAATAACATACTGTAAATATAATGAAAAACAGCGCTCAATTCTATAACATTAATTTAGATACACATGTGGACAGAGCTTTAAAGATTCTGTAACACTTTTAATGTTTAAAAAACAAATAATAAAATTACATAATAACCCACATAGCAATCACAGGTAAAAAAAAATTAAAACCATCACGAGTAATGCAGTGCATATATTAGATAACCTTAGGTCCCCTTTTGTGGTCTATTCGTGTGGGCGCAGTAGATAGTCCTGTACAAGATGAATGCCAGGTCTAAGTTCGATCAAAAGGCTAATGATGATGGTTCAAAACATGGATACAGTTACCGGTCCTGAGGTAATTATCAGCGTAAATTCCAATTAGCGTTAATCCAAATGCAGAGCAGCAGGATTCAGCGCCTTTTGAGGAGTCCCTTAACCATCATTACTTGGTCCGTGCAGGGCCGGATTAACAATGGGGCGGATGGAGCTGCAGCTCCAGGCCCCCCATTGAAAATAGGCCCACAGGCTCCAATGCAACGCTGCCAGTGTTGACAGGAAAAAATATTCCTGTCATCACCAGCACCTCAGCTCCCTCACCTCCCGGCTACTCAGTTACCTCCACACCGATCCAGCTTGGCGAAGATCAACAGAGTTCCGACCATGAAACTGTCCCTGTCTGAATCTGCCCGAGGCCACGCCCCCCGTCCCCGTCCGTGGCTCCGCCTCCACCGACCCGAAGCTCCGCCCCCTCGTCTGATGTGGCACTGGCAGGCTGTGCACAGTGAGTAAGCCTATTCACCTTTGCTTTTACCCTGTCTGGTGGCACAGCACCTAATTAATATATTATTTAACATGCGATAGCAGCATAAGTTAAATAAATATATAAGGGGGGGCAGGCACAAGTTAAATTAATATATAAAGGGGGTAGATACAGGTTAAATTAATATATAGGGGGAGCACAAAGTAAATTAATATATAAGGGGGGAATGGCACAAGTTAATATATAATGGGGACAGAATGCTCAACTTAAATATAAATGGGGGTGCAGGTAGCAGAACAATATTATGGGGGAGGGAATCTATGGGGCTTACTGCATGTGTAAGCCTCATGGACTGTGGGGATGATTCAGGGGCGATCGCTGCACTCTGAAGGCTTTTGAGGAGTGTGCACGCGCACCCTGTAAGTCCCAGTGAGATGCATCTCACTGGTGCGATTGCCTTTGTCTGATTGACAGGCCGAGGCGGGGCAGGAGGGGGCGTGCCAATGGTATTAGAACGCCGCTGGTGGGGCGCGTTATGGACAATGCAGGCATGTCCAGTCCGTTGTGGGAGTGGGCTGTGGTGGCTGCATGATGTCACACGCAGCCACTGCGACCCGGCACGTGGTGGGTAGCCGCCTGCCAGCGCATCTAGGTTGCGCAGGTAGGGAGCTACTTGGCAGGGGGGGTAGGTAGGGCCTGACATGCGGGGCGGACTAGCCCTGTGCTGGCCGTCACCCCCGCATGTCAGAAAAACTGATCATAGATGTGCTAAATTTAGCACATTTACAATCAGCTCTGAATCACCCCCTGTGTTTCTTCCACAAGTTTTATGGTGATTGTTGTTTGTTAATGTAGGGTGCAGGGCCGTAACTACATGTGTGCCAGGTGAGCCTGGCACACAGCGCAGTTACCCTGAGGGCGCAACGGCCAGCGGCATGTAATGAGTCAAATTGACTCATTACGTGCCGCCGCGCTGGGGAAGAGAGAGCAGCGGAGAAGGAAGAGGAGGGAGGAGGACTGGAGCCGCAGCAGCGCTATGTCATTGGTAGTAGCGCCGCTGCATCTGTCTCCGCTCCTTCCGTATTGGCTGCCCGGCGCTGCTGTGAATGCTGGGATGCAGTTCCTTGATCACACAGACCCATGGTGGGTTTGATTCCCACCATGGTTTTGTGTGGAGTTTGTATATTCTCCCCTTGTGTGGGTTTCCTCCCACACGTTGTATCGCGACATAAAATAACCTTAGTGTGTAAGTGTGTGTGTATACAGTAAGTGTATACTTAGTGTGTAAGTGTGTGTGTGTGTATACAGGGAATATAGATTGTAAGATCCAATGGGACCAGAACTGATGTGAATGGCCAAATGTTCTCTGTAATGCGCAGCAGAATATGTGTGCGCTATATAAATAACTGGTAATAATGATAATAATTTTTCTTGGCCAGAAAATGCAGTTCAGTGGCGATTTTATACAGTGAGACACTAAAATAACTTTATTCTGTGATCTAAGTAATAACAGAAAGGTGAATGTGACATACTGTATATTAATACAATGTAGAGCCATTGTCATTGTTGAAGTGCGGTGATAGGTAGCAACATTTTCTTCTCTCCTTATGGTATTGGCCTGACCCCTCCCAAGCCTAGAGCTCCATAGTATGGAGGGCACAGCCCTGTGCCCTTAGCCGTCGGCGAAACATCTGTTCCGGACTGCACTAGAATCTTCTAGCTCAGGGGCAGCCAGGGATTCCCCCAGACACTCCTCCCATTCTCTCGTCTCCTCCTTCTCTGCATTGAGCAGGAACACACACCACAATGCAAGGAGTGTGCGCCGGGTATGATGGCGGGGAGCACTGGATAGGGATTGATAGCTATCCCACCCCTACCCACACACTTATAGCTCATATAGTCATAAACTGCTCACCTGTACGGTGCCTGGGCATAAAAAAAATGAATTACAAGAGAGAGACCAATGTTAATGTATTCACATAATTTGTGTTTAGAGTGGGCTTATTTAATAACCAGTATTAGCATTCCTGCAGACTTTGGGGGTCATTCAGACCGTTTTCGCTCAGCAGCGATCGGGTATGAACTACACGAGGTCCCCCCAGCGATGGGGAGTGCAGGACAGCAACGGAATGGCGATCGCTAGAAGATTGACAGGAAGAGGCAGTTTGTGGGTGAAACTGACCGTTTCCTAGGAGTGTCCGGAGAACTTTTGTTTGTGCAGCTCTCTGAACATGCATTCGCACCCCTGCACAGCGGTTACCCCCTCCCCCTGTAGGCGGCGATGAGTGATGGAGGAGAGGGGAAGCGGGTGTATGAGGGAAGGAACAGGTGATGTAGGAGAGGAGGTGCAGGAGTATGAGGGATGAAGAAGAGGAGGTTCCGGAGTATGAATGATGGAGGAGAGGAGGTTCCGGAGTATGAGTGATGGAGGAGAGGAGGTTCTGGAGTATAAGGGGTGAAGGAGAGGAGGTGCCGGAGTTTGAGTGATGGAGGAGAGGGGGAGCCGGAGTATGAGGGAAGGAACAGGTGATGGAGGAGAGGAGGTGCCGGAGTATGAGTGATGGAGGAGAGGGGGATCCGGAGTATGAGGGAACGAGTAGGTGATGGAGGAGAGGAGGTGCTGGAGTATGAGTGATGGAGGAGAGGGAGATCCGGAGTATGAGGGAAGTAACAGGTGATGTAGGAGAGGAGGTGCTGGAGTATGAGGGATGAAGGAGAGGAGGTGCCGGAGTATGAGTGATGGAGGAGAGGGGGAGCCGGAGTATGAGGGAAGGAACAGGTGATGGAGGAGAGGAGGTGCCGGAGTATGAGTGATGGAGGAGAGGGGGATCCGGAGTATGAGGGAACGAGTAGGTGATGGAGGAGAGGAGGTGCTGGAGTATGAGTGATGGAGGAGAGGGAGATCCGGAGTATGAGGGAAGTAACAGGTGATGTAGGAGAGGAGGTGCCAGAGTATGAGGGATGAAGGAGAGGAGGTTCTGGAGTATGAGTGATGGAGGAGAGGAGGTGCCGGAGTATGAGGGATGAAGGAGAGGAGGAGCGGGTGTATGAGGGAAGGAGGAGAGGGGGAGCGGGTGTATGAGGGAAGGAACAGGTGATGTAGGAGAGGAGGTGCCGGAGTATGAGGGATGAAGGAGAGGAGGTTCCGGAGTATGAGTGATGGAGGAGAGGAGGTTCCAGAGTATGAGTGATGGAGGAGAGGAGGTTCCAGAGCATGAGGGATGAAGGAGATGAGATTCCGGAGTATGAGTGATGGAGGAGAGGGTAAGCCGGAGTGTGAGAGAAGGAACAGGTGATGCAACGCAGGCGTGCCCGGACCATGCGGGGGGGGGGGGGGGGGCACGGCGGCTGTGTGACGTCACATGCAGCCGCTGCAACCCGGACAGCGACGGGTAGCTCCCTGTCAGCGAGCAGGAGCTGCGCAAGTAGGGAACTACTCGTCAAGTACAAAAGCATCGCCACCGTGCAATGCTTTTGTCCTTGTGCAGGGGGTGGGGGGTTTAGGGCCAGACATACTGGGCGCCCCCCCCCCCCCCGCATGTCTGTGAAACTGATCGTAGCTGTACAAAATTTTGCACGGCTGCGATCAGGTCTGGATTAGGCCCCTATTTAGGGCTACTTCAGAAATGTCCTTGGCTGGTTTTCCATCCCAATCCGCCCCTGTCTCCATGAATTTTAGAGCAGAGCAGGTGTTCAAAACCCGGCGAGTTGCAGCATACACCAGGCCCTGGGGTCTCCTCTCACATATTTAAGTGGTGTCTGTCAGTAAGTTTATCTGTGTTTTGTGTGTCTGTCAGTAAGTGGTGTCTGTGTCAGTAGGTTTATCTCTGTTGTCTTTGTCAGTAAGTAGCATCTATCAGTAAGTGTGTGTGTCAGTAAGTGGAATCTGTGTCAGGAAGGGGTGTCTGTTTATGTAAGTGTGTTTATGTCAGTAAGGGGTGTCTTTGTCAGTAAAGGGTGTCTGCTTATGTAAGTGTGTCTGTGTCAGTAAGGGTGTTTGTGTCAGTAAGGGTGTCTGTGTCCATAAGGGCTGTTTGTGCCAGTGTGTTTGTATCAGTAAGTGTGTCTGTGTCAGTGCATTTGTTTCAGTAAAGGGAATCTGTGTTAGTAAGGGGTGTCTGTGTCAGTAAGTGGTATCTGACAGTAAGGGGTGTTTGTGCCTGTATGTTTGTGTCAGTAAATTGTATCTTTGTCAGTAATGGGTGTCTTTCATTAAGTATGTATGTGCAAGTAAGTGATGTCTGTGTCCATAAGGGGTATCTGTCAGTAAGTGGTGTCTGTGTCTATAAATGTGTGTATCAGTAAGGTGTGTCAGTGTGTATGTGTCAGTAAGTCTTTGACAGTGGTGTATGTCAATATGTGGTGTGTGTGTGCCTGTATTAGTGTGTCTGTCAGTAAGTGGTGTCTGTGTCGATAAGTGTGTCCCAAGAGCCCTCAGTTGCTGGTCTACTCTGTTTTCTGTTTTGCCCCTATCTTTTCTAATCTTTCCATATATGCTCTGTATTGCCCCATCTTTGCTCACCTTTCCACCTTCTTTGCATGTTGCTACAGCTCTCTGTATTATATGGCAGTCGCTGCGATGCTCCCTGTATGATATGGTGATCACTGATGCTCTGTATTATGTGGTGGTCACAAACTTTTTCTCTTTATAGTTAACTATTAAGTGGTTAAAGGTAATCACTAGCTACTGTATGACCTCCACGGCGATAGCCACACTCATGGCACAGACCACACCCCCTATTCATACCAAACTGGTCACATCACTAGTCACACCACCGCAGCGTTTGTCACACCTCCTTCCGAGGCACACAATAGGCCCTTCATAAATTTCAGCTCCAGGCCCATGTGGACCTTAATCTGGCACTGGGTCCGTGCACAATGAAGAAGCCACATCATAAGCTGTCCAGGTAGACAATTAAGTCATACTTATTGCCCACTGACCACAGGAGAAGGAAGGAACCTTTATAACATACTGTATTTGTCTGACAAAATGTATTGTATTTGTCAATGAATAAATCTTTTTGTATGGTTTTTTATTTATACTTTTTTCACAGAAATGTATAATATAGAGTACAGTATTTTCAAAAGTAAAAATGTATTACTACTGTATAATTTATAAAGGATATTTTTTATTGTGTTTTTTTTCCAATAAATATTCATGTATACAGTGTTTAGTCATTCTTTTTGTTTGTTTTTTTCCGGCATGCCAGAGGGGTGCGAGGCTGGCCTTTGTTTTCACCTGGACAGTGTACAACACCCCCCAAACTCCCACAAAAGTAAGTAGGACAGTCCATCCACCCTCTATTTAAATGTAAAAAATATAATGGAACATTCAAACAGTTTTTACCCCTGCTTTACAAAAGTGTTCATTTCTCACTGGAAATTAGCAGGCGCAGGTCTTAGGACCCCAAACCATTGGAGTTGTGACCTCTAACCTGGTAAGTGTGTTACTGTGTGTGTGTGTGTGTGTGTGTGTGTGTGTGTGTGTGTGTGTGTGTTTCTTCATGCATCTTCTATCCTCCTTCCTGCATAGTGAAGGACATGCCCATGAGCACCTCCTTACAACAGAGACTTTATATAACAGAAAAGATCCACTGTGTCACCACCAATAGATATATAGTACACATCCTGCTGCCACCACTGTGTATATGTGCATATAGGTGTGGGGTTCATCAAGCAGCATTAACACCATTTGTTCTTCGCTGCACCTGGAGATACTGCATTCTGCATTCTGTACTTGCTGCTCACGAATAACCCTTTGTTATTCTGCACCTGCTTTCTACTGGTTAATAAACCAATTTCTGGTTATCTGCCATGCGGACTAATCCCGATCGCAAACCCTGACACCTATTAACAAAATAGCATCTGCAAATAAGTTAAATATTTGTGTTTCAATTGACTTTACATTTCTTCTTAATCCAAGTAACTGGATGCCAGTAGAGACAGAAAATTTCCCAATGCTACAAGGCTACACATACTGTATAGTGTATAATAGTGTATTTCTCATGAACGCATGCCTCATTTCTGTATTTCACGTATCCCAGTACTTGTTTCAATTCCTTCTACATCCAAATCTTGTGGCTGACATCAACCAATTGAAATAAACAGTCACAGCATGCACAGTGATTAAGTGTACTGCACAGCTGCTTGCTAGTTGTTCACGTCTTGCATGTTCAGACTGTAAAAAGGTGACTTTAACTAGGATTATTTACAGGGGAAAGCAAATTTATTTTCCCCTGGAAATCCCATAGAAATCCCTCTAGCTGATACCCACACAAAGAATGTCGATTTTATTATTTATAAAGTGACTTTTATCACAGGAGGGATGCTTTAAATAAATGGAGTTCATAGTATGCAATTAACGGAAATGAGGCAGCCTAGAGAACAGGTACTGTATTCTATAAACCTCAGTAAATGCTCGCAGGAGGTGTGAGCTTATCAAGGGACAAGTACAGATCACTGCAGGGTATAATCTGCGCAATTAACTGTTGGCAAAACACTATTCTCACTCTGAACAGCAGTTGCCCTGGCTTGATATCAGTAATTGCAGCTACTAAGTAAGAAGCAGGTCCTTTCTTTTGCTAGAAAAAGAAAATGTATATAAATATGAAAGTTCGACAATAGCAGTACTCTAATAAGGTGTCAGTGTAGTTTTGCGTAGAAATTAGGATAAGTATTTGGAATAATATAGCAAATGTCACTAATACCCCTTTCACATCACCAAACTAACCCGGCTTTTTGATGCGTTATTGCCGAGTCGACCCGGGTCGAGGTGCAGTGTGAAAGCGCCAAACTGAATATCCCGGGATGTCCAACCAGGTATTTCAACCCGGGTTAAAAAAAGAAGGGTTGAACACGTGTCGGAACCGGATTATTGTGCACTTAAAAGATACAGTCACAGGATATTCGACCCGCCTCTGAAGAAATAGTGCTGATTGGCTGTTTCCAGTCAGCTGAGGTCTGTTTACTGTACTGCATTGTGAGCACACATTTTGAAAGCAATCAGCACAGTTCTGATCTCCTTTGGACCTAATTAGCCATGGCAAACTATAATGATGAGGAAGTTAGGGAGTTGCTGCGCATCAGGGGTGAAAAAGAAATACGTAGGCAGATAACAGGTACAATCAGGGATTCGATAACATATCGCAACATCAGTAAAATGCTTGCAGCATTAGGATTTTATTAGGTCCCAACAGCAGGTGGTCAGTAAGTTGAAGGCACTCAAGAAACAATATCACAAGGTTAACAGTGGTGCTGCCCGCATGGATTGGCAGTATTTTGAGCTGTCTGCCCATGCATTTGGCCATACTGCATTAAGCAGCCCTGTGACATTGTCATCCAGTCTGGCTGCTGCTGAAACTAGCCAGGCCTGTGCTGCAGAATGCCTTCCTCCTGTAGTGACCCCAGAGGCACGGTCATCTCCGCCATCGTCACCTGCATTGTTTGTGGATGAGCCTACACTCATGGCTGCTGATCTACTGCTGATCGAAGAAGCCGGTGTGTTGCCTACAACACAGGTGGCTGATGAGACACAACCTGGACCTAGTCTGGCCGCAACAGCCGCAACGCAGCCTTTACGAGGATCATGTAAGTTAACTGTTATATATTTATAACAAAATCTGGACATACACTTGTCTTATTTTTTGGCTACTTGTCGCCCAATTCTGATGTATATGCCAGAGAAAACGTGTAGAAAGTGCCCAAAATAATAAAATATTCAAATGTAATTGGAGATGAATTACAACTAAAATAATATTAAAAATGATAAATGTTGCAGTGTATGCAGTATGTAGGTGGGAGGAGACCACAGACACGCTTGCTATCATCACTGCAGTTTTCTATAGCCTCACTGCAATTCACATTTGTTAAGAAATTTTTGATCTCTTGCACCCACAGTATATACTGTAACGCCACGCAGGAGGAGGCCTAACAAGACAGAACAGGCAGCCAAAGCCATGACGACTGTTCTGCTGGATAAGCTGGAGCAAATGGACGCAGCCATGGCAGCCAGGGAAGATTCTCGCATGGACCATTTCCTGGCAGCGGAACAAGCCATGCAGAACAATTTTTTAGATCATTTAAGAGACATGCAAGCACAAAATAACAATGATGCTCGTGAGGAGTTTCTCACACCTCTATTTGGTAGCCAAAGTCAGTGCTTAGGGCACCCACATAATATGCCTTCCCAATACAGTCACTCCTATCCCCATTTCAATCCTTCACCTTACCCAGCACCGTATGAGTATTAGAGATGAGCGCCTGAAATTTTTCGGGTTTTGTGTTTTGGTTTTGGGTTCGGTTCCGCGGCCGTGTTTTGGGTTCGAACGCGTTTTGGCAAAACCTCACCGAATTTTTTTTGTCGGATTCGGGTGTGTTTTGGATTCGGGTGTTTTTTTCAAAAAACCCTAAAAAACAGCTTAAATCATAGAATTTGGGGGTCATTTTGATCCCATAGTATTATTAACCTCAATAACCATAATTTCCACTCATTTTCAGTCTATTCTGAATACCTCACACCTCACAATATTATTTTTAGTCCTAAAATTTGCACCGAGGTCGCTGTGTGAGTAAGATAAGCGACCCTAGTGGCCGACACAAACACCGGGCCCATCTAGGAGTGGCACTGCAGTGTCACGCAGGATGTCCCTTCCAAAAAACCCTCCCCAAACAGCACATGACGCAAAGAAAAAAAGAGGCGCAATGAGGTAGCTGTGTGAGTAAGATTAGCGACCCTAGTGGCCGACACAAACACCGGGCCCATCTAGGAGTGGCACTGCAGTGTCACGCAGGATGGCCCTTCCAAAAAACCCTCCCCAAACAGCACATGACGCAAAGAAAAAAAGAGGCGCAATGAGGTAGCTGTGTGAGTAAGATTAGCGACCCTAGTGGCCGACACAAACACCGGGCCCATCTAGGAGTGGCACTGCAGTGTCACGCAGGATGTCCCTTCCAAAAAACCCTCCCCAAACAGCACATGACGCAAAGAAAAAAAGAGGCGCAATGAGGTAGCTGACTGTGTGAGTAAGATTAGCGACCCTAGTGGCCGACACAAACACCGGGCCCATTTAGGAGTGGCACTGCAGTGTCACGCAGGATGTCCCTTCCAAAAAACCCTCCCCAATCAGCACATGATGCAAAGAAAAAGAAAAGAAAAAAGAGGTGCAAGATGGAATTGTCCTTGGGCCCTCCCACCCACCCTTATGTTGCATAAACAAAACAGGACATGCACACTTTAACCAACCCATCATTTCAGTGACAGGGTGTGCCACACGACTGTGACTGATATGACGGGTTGGTTTGGACCCCCCCCAAAAAAGAAGCAATTAATCTCTCCTTGCACAAACTGGCTCTACAGAGGCAAGATGTCCACCTCATCATCACCCTCCGATATATCACCGTGTACATCCCCCTCCTCACAGATTATCAATTCGTCCCCACTGGAATCCACCATCTCAGCTCCCTGTGTACTTTGTGGAGGCAATTGCTGCTGGTCAATGTCTCCGCGGAGGAATTGATTATAATTCATTTTAATGAACATCATCTTCTCCACATTTTCTGGATGTAACCTCGTACGCCGATTGCTGACAAGGTGAGCGGCGGCACTAAACACTCTTTCGGAGTACACACTTGTGGGAGGGCAACTTAGGTAGAATAAAGCCAGTTTGTGCAAGGGCCTCCAAATTGCCTCTTTTTCCTGCCAGTATAAGTACGGACTGTGTGACGTGCCTACTTGGATGCGGTCACTCATATAATCCTCCACCATTCTATCAATGTTGAGAGAATCATATGCAGTGACAGTAGACGACATGTCCGTAATCGTTGTCAGGTCCTTCAGTCCGGACCAGATGTCAGCATCAGCAGTCGCTCCAGACTGACCTGCATCACCGCCAGCGGGTGGGCTCGGAATTCTGAGCCTTTTCCTCGCACCCCCAGTTGCGGGAGAATGTGAAGGAGGAGATGTTGACAGGTCGCGTTCCGCTTGACTTGACAATTTTGTCACCAGCAGGTCTTTCAACCCCAGCAGACTTGTGTCTGCCGGAAAGAGAGATCCAAGGTAGGCTTTAAATCTAGGATCGAGCACGGTGGCCAAAATGTAGTGCTCTGATTTCAACAGATTGACCACCCGTGAATCCTTGTTAAGCGAATTAAGGGCTCCATCCACAAGTCCCACATGCCTAGCGGAATCGCTCCGTGTTAGCTCCTCCTTCAATGTCTCCAGCTTCTTCTGCAAAAGCCTGATGAGGGGAATGACCTGACTCAGGCTGGCAGTGTCTGAACTGACTTCACGTGTGGCAAGTTCAAAGGGCATCAGAACCTTGCACAACGTTGAAATCATTCTCCACTGCGCTTGAGACAGGTACATTCCACCTACTATATCGTGCTCAATTGTATAGGCTTGAATGGCCTTTTGCTGCTCCTCCAACCTCTGAAGCATATAGAGGGTTGAATTCCACCTCGTTACCACTTCTTGCTTCAGATGATGGCAGGGCAGGTTCAGTAGTTTTTGGTGGTGCTCCAGTCTTCTGTACGTGGTGCCTGTACGCCGAAAGTGTCCCGCAATTCTTCTGGCCACCGACAGCATCTCTTGCACGCCCCTGTCGTTTTTTAAAAAATTCTGCACCACCAAATTCAAGGTATGTGCAAAACATGGGACGTGCTGGAATTTGCCCATATTTAATGCACACACAATATTGCTGGCGTTGTCCGATGCCACAAATCCACAGGAGAGTCCAATTGGGGTAAGCCATTCCGCGATGATCTTCCTCAGTTGCCGTAAGAGGTTTTCAGCTGTGTGCGTATTCTGGAAAGCGGTGATACAAAGCGTAGCCTGCCTAGGAAAGAGTTGGCGTTTGCGAGATGCTGCTACTGGTGCCGCCGCTGCTGTTCTTGCGGCGGGAGTCCATACATCTACCCAGTGGGCTGTCACAGTCATATAGTCCTGACCCTGCCCTGCTCCACTTGTCCACATGTCCGTGGTCAAGTGGACATTGGGTACAACTGCATTTTTTAGGACACTGGTGAGTCTTTTTCTGACGTCCGTGTACATTCTCGGTATCGCCTGCCTACAGAAGTGGAACCTAGATGGTATTTGGTAACGGGGGCACACTGCCTCAATAAATTGTCTAGTTCCCTGTGAACTAACGGCGGATACCGGACGCACGTCTAACACCAACATAGTTGTCAAGGCCTCAGTTATCCGCTTTGCAGCAAGATGACTGCTGTGATATTTCATCTTCCTCGCAAAGGACTGTTGGACAGTCAATTGCTTACTGGAAGTAGTACAAGTGGGCTTACGACTTCCCCTCTGGGATGACCATCGACTCCCAGCAGCAACAACAGCAGCGCCAGCAGCAGTAGGCGTTACACGCAAGGATGCATTGGAGGAATCCCAGGCAGGAGAGGACTCGTCAGAATTGCCAGTGACATGGCCTGCAGGACTATTGGCATTCCTGGGGAAGGAGGAAATTGACACTGAGGGAGTTGGTGGGGTGGTTTGCGTGAGCTTGGTTACAAGAGGAAGGGATTTACTGGTCAGTGGACTGCTTCCGCTGTCGCCCAAAGTTTTTGAACTTGTCACTGACTTATTATGAATGCGCTGCAGGTGACGTATAAGGGAGGATGTTCCGAGGTGGTTAACGTCCTTACCCCTACTTATTACAGCTTGACAAAGGCAACACACGGCTTGACACCTGTTGTCCGCTTTTCTGTTGAAATACCTCCACACTGAAGAGCTGATTTTTTTGGTATTTTCACCAGGCATGTCAACGGCCATATTCCTCCCACGGACAACAGGTGTCTCCCCGGGTGCCTGACTTAAACAAACCACCTCACCATCAGAATCCTCCTGGTCAATTTCCTCCCCAGCGCCAGCAACACCCATATCCTCCTCATCCTGGTGTACTTCAACATCTTCATCTTCAATCTGACTATCAGGAACTGGACTGCGGGTGCTCCTTCCAGCACTTGCAGGGGGCGTGCAAATGGTGGAAGGCGCATGCTCTTCACGTCCAGTGTTGGGAAGGTCAGGCATCGCAACCGACACAATTGGACTCTCCTTGTGGATTTGGGATTTTGAAGAACGCACAGTTCTTTGCGGTGCTTTTGCCAGCTTGAGTCTTTTCAGTTTTCTAGCGAGAGGCTGAGTGCTTCCATCCTCATGTGAAGCTGAACCACTAGCCATGAACATAGGCCAGGGCCTCAGCCGTTCCTTGCCACTCCGTGTGGTAAATGGCATATTGGCAAGTTTACGCTTCTCCTCCGACAATTTTATTTTAGGTTTTGGAGTCCTTTTTTTTACTGATATTTGGTGTTTTGGATTTGACATGCTCTGTACTATGACATTGGGCATCGGCCTTGGCAGACGACGTTGCTGGCATTTCATCGTCTCGGCCATGACTAGTGGCAGCAGCTTCAGCACGAGGTGGAAGTGGATCTTGATCTTTCCCTAATTTTGGAACCTCAACATTTTTGTTCTCCATATTTTAATAGGCACAACTAAAAGGCACCTCAGGTAAACAATGGAGATGGATACTAGTATACAATTATGGACTGCCTGCCGAGTGCAGACACAGAGGTAGCCACAGCCGTGAACTACCGTACTGTACTGTGTCTGCTGCTAATATAGACTGGTTGATAAAGAGATGTCTATGTAACTATGTATGTATAAAGAAGAAAGAAAAAAAAACCACGGTTAGGTGGTATACAATTATGGACGGACTGCCTGCCGAGTGCAGACACAGAGGTAGCCACAGCCGTGAACTACCGTACTGTACTGTGTCTGCTGCTAATAATATAGACTGGTTGATAAAGAGATGTCGTAGTAGTATGTATGTATAAAGAAGAAAGAAAAAAAAACCACGGTTAGGTGGTATACAATTATGGACGGACTGCCTGCCGAGTGCAGACACAGAGGTAGCCACAGCCGTGAACTACCGTACTGTACTGTGTCTGCTGCTAATATAGACTGGTTGATAAAGAGATGTCTATGTAACTAAGTATGTATAAAGAAGAAAGAAAAAAAAACCACGGTTAGGTGGTATACAATTATGGACGGACTGCCTGCCGAGTGCAGACACAGAGGTAGCCACAGCCGTGAACTACCGTACTGTACTGTGTCTGCTGCTAATATAGACTGGTTGATAAAGAGATGTCTATGTAACTATGTATGTATAAAGAAGAAAGAAAAAAAAACCACGGTTAGGTGGTATACAATTATGGACGGACTGCCTGCTGAGTGCAGACACAGAGGTAGCCACAGCCGTGAACTACCGTACTGTACTGTGTCTGCTGCTAATATAGACTGGTTGATAAAGAGATGTCTATGTAACTATGTATGTATAAAGAAGAAAGAAAAAAAAACCACGGTTAGGTGGTATACAATTATGGACGGACTGCCTGCCGAGTGCAGACACAGAGGTAGCCACAGCCGTGAACTACCGTACTGTACTGTGTCTGCTGCTAATATAGACTGGTTGATAAAGAGATGTCTATGTAACTATGTATGTATAAAGAAGAAAGAAAAAAAAACCACGGTTAGGTGGTATACAATTATGGACGGACTGCCTGCCGAGTGCAGACACAGAGGTAGCCACAGCCGTGAACTACCGTACTGTACTGTGTCTGCTGCTAATATAGACTGGTTGATAAAGAGATGTCGTAGTAGTATGTATGTATAAAGAAGAAAAAAAAACCACGGTTAGGTGGTATACAATTATGGACGGACTGCCTGCCGAGTGCAGACACAGAGGTAGCCACAGCCGCGAACTACCGTACTGTGTCTGCTGCGACTGGATGATAAATGATATAAAAAATATATATATATCACTACTGCAGCCGGACAGGTATATATTATATATTATATAATGACGGACCTGCTGGACACTGTCTGTCAGCAGAATGAGTTTTATTTTATAGAATTAAAAAAACAACAACACACAAGTGAAGTCACATGACGAGTGTTTAACTTTTTCAGGCAATCACAATATAAGTATACTACTAACTATACTGGTGGTCAGTGTGGTCAGGTCACTGGTCAGTCACACTGGCAGTGGCACTCCTGCAGCAAAAGTGTGCACTGTTTAATTTTAATATAATATTATGTACTCCTGGCTCCTGCTATAACCTATAACTGGCACTGCAGTGCTCCCCAGTCTCCCCCACAATTATAAGCTGTGTGAGCTGAGCAGTCAGACAGATATATAATATATATAGATGATGCAGCACACTGGGCTGAGCCTGAGCAGTGCACACAGATATGGTATGTGACTGAGTCACTGTGTGTATCGCTTTTTTCAGGCAGAGAATGGATATATTAAATAAACTGCACTGTCTGGTGGTCACTCACTATATAATATTATGTACTCCTGGCTCCTGCTATAACCTATAACTGGCACTGCAGTGCTCCCCAGTCTCCCCCACAATTATAAGCTGTGTGAGCTGAGCAGTCAGACAGATATATAATATATATAGATGATGCAGCACACTGGGCTGAGCCTGAGCAGTGCACACAGATATGGTATGTGACTGAGTCACTGTGTGTATCGCTTTTTTCAGGCAGAGAACGGATATATTAAATAAACTGCACTGTCTGGTGGTCACTCACTAGTAAACTCTCTGCACTCTCTACACTTCTACAGTACTCCTCCTAGTCCTAAACTCCAGTAAATCTCTCTCTCTTATAATCTAAATGGAGAGGACGCCAGCCACGTCCTCTCCCTATCAATCTCAATGCACGTGTGAAAATGGCGGCGACTTATATAGAATCCGAGTCTCGCGATAGAATCCGAGCCTCGCGAGAATCCGACAGCGTCATGATGACGTTCGGGCGCGCTCGGGTTAACCGAGCAAGGCGGAAAGATCCGAGTCGCTCGGACCCGTGAAAAAAAACATGAAGTTCGGGCGGGTTCGGATTCAGAGAAACCGAACCCGCTCATCTCTAATGAGTATAGCCATCCCCAGCCACCCCCTGCATAGAGGCTGGTAGATCCTAATGCACCGGTGTACCTAGCACTGTATGAGTATAGTCATCCCCAACCACCCCCTACACAGAGGCCGGTAGATCCTAATGCACTGGTGTATCACCTTAATCTGAAAGGTGTTTTTTTTTAATATTACCTGAGTGTTACTCCAACGACCTTTCAACCTGCCGAACGCATTTTCTACAACCATTCTGGTGTTGATTAGAGTGTGAATATATCTTATCTGGTTTTGGGTCAGCTGAACGTGTTGTGTGAACCCCTTCATCAACCATCTTCTCAAAGGTTCATTGCACCCCTAGCTTATAAAACAGGATAATGTTCCAATTGAAACCAGTATTTATGTTTGTGTAATAAACTGTGCTTAATACAGTAATTCATTTACGTTGTATGTTTAAAGTGCTTAGTGCAGTTGTTTAGACAGTTAATATATAAGATATAATAAAATGGACCGGTACTTCCACTCCATCAACTGTTTTAGATTTCTACAAAAAGAGTAAAACAAATACATTAAGAATAGGAACAGATTCCTCCGTGAGGGGCAGACTGGTGGCCACAGGTGGGGTGTTGGTGTTTGCAAGTAAGATGGTATATTTGGGTGCAATGATGGAATCATGTTCTTTAGGAAATATTACCTCCTATTTTAATGCTCAGGACATCATATATATGCATGAACAACAGGGCCTGCTATAATAACATAGTTAAAAAGTAAAAATGTACTTACCTCTCTAGGGAAAAGCCAGCCACCTTGCTTTTCCTCTGCTAGCTGAAACAGTTCTGAATTGGTAAGTACTCGACCATAATGTGCCCATCCAGGCCAACCAATAAATACATCTATAAAGCTGGGTAACAAAAAAAATTAGTTAGGTAATGTAGAAATATAAATTTAAAAAATAAAAGGACAGAACATTCTTACCAAAATTTATGAACCACCACAGCCTGTAAAACTATGGAGTGCCACCCTTTTCGGTTGTGATAATCAACATGGTTATCGTGAGGGGCCATGATAGCAATGTGGGTAGCATTAATTGCTCCTGCGCATTGAGGATATTCGCAGGTCTTGAAACCATTTATGGTGTCCTGTGAGCGCTGACCTTGGGGTAGACAAATAAATCGATTGGTATAGCGTTTGCACCAGTGCCCATGTGACTTCATAAACGATGTTGCACACTGTTTATATGCCCACACCAAATAGGCATGACAGGGTGCGACATTCACCGGGAGTGGCGTACCACCACAATGCTATCGCTAGCCTCCTACTTGGCTCTATGGGTGTACAGAAGTTTGTGGTCTGCCTAGCGAGTGTTGGGGTCAATAGATCCAAGAGATAATAGAAGGTCTGCCGAGACATCCTGAAGTGTGACTTCCACTGGATATCCTGAAAATTAAGGACGCTGTGCATGAACGCTTGTCCATGCTGCCATTCTCTGGACCACAATCTTCGGTCAGAAAAGAGGTGGAGGTTCAGGATAGTCGACACCAATGCTGTGAGAGATCTCCTCCTACGCAGATATTGTCTCCGCGAAATATCCCTTTCAGCCAAAAAATGCAACCTCCTCCATCTTGTTAAGTAGCTGCAGAAGAAGCTACAGACAATGCGAAGCTGTAATAACCTCTCACAGCCTGAATCCAGCAGCAGTACAGCTGAGACAATCATGAATTCCGGGCTCTGTGCTGGGACATGTGCTCTGTCGGCTATGATTGCTGCACTGTGGCATTCCCCAGCCCCCTCCCTTTCTTGTAGAAAACTGGGAACCAATCAAGTCCTTTTAAAATGACATCACACTGGTTTTAACATTGGTGACCGGGGTTCAGCAAAAAGACACCAACACGGCAATAACCCAGGTCAATATTACGATGTGAACGTCTTTTACCCGGGTCAGAGCCGTGTTCAAATCCCGGCTCTGACCCAGGTTTGCAATGAGAAAGGTGTATAATGTGGGTGTATAATCATGTTATATATATATATATCAATATCAAAAGTGAGTGGTGGCTATAACTCCATGTACAATGCATTTAAAGAAAAACCTATAAAGCACAAAATGAATTCTAATTGAATAAACAGAATTATGCACAATGTGTATACTATTTGCAAGCATACAGAAGAGGAAAGATGATGTAGATGGATATGGACTAACATCAAGGATTTGGCTGTATATTACCCTATCTGTCTCTATTTGTTCCCCTGGTGTTGTCTGTGTTACTGTGCAGTCTTCTTGTTCACCAGAGAGGCTTCATGTCCTATCCCAAGATAGCCACCAAGATCTCTACTGAATACACGCAGAGCCATATTGACTAGACTGTGAGAGACTGCAATCAGGGGCGCCAACAGCTTTGCCAGCCCACATACTCGGAGGGGGCATGGCCAATGCAGGGAGGTGTGGCCAGCTCCCCTCCTTAGGTAATATTTAAAAAAGTTTCTGTGCTGTCGCTGCATGGGAGGGGTGGGGGGAGTAGGTTGAGGAGAAGGGGGTGGTGGGGATGGCTACTGAAGAGGGGGTAGTGGATGTGATCACTCGCCTCTCACGTGTCATGCGCGGAGAGAGAGGACGCTGCCTGTGCAGCTGCCTCTCTCCCCAGTGCAGCACGCAGCAGCACGTGTGTTGTGGAAAGAAACAGTGTCCTCTCTCTCCCCACAGCCGCGGTCTACATTGGGGAAGGGGGTGCAGCAGTGGGACCCCCCTCTGGACTCCTCTAACAAGCATGGGCCCAGGTAAAGAATACCTGCCCCCTCCACCCCCTCTGCACCACTGCCTGCAATGTACAATGATTCCAGTGTTCCTACACCACTATCCACTGCCTCAGGGGCGGATTGGGAACAAAAAGTGGCCCTGGAAAAATTTGTACTAGTGGCCCCACTTGGGCAGCACCAGAGGTGTAAGGTCTAGCCATGGGCCATGGCAGCAGCACGCTCCCCCCAAGAGAGTTGGGATGTCCAGCATCAAGGGGACGTTAAAGGGAACTAAAATTAAATGTTATGAGCACATTATATGATACACCTTCAGAATTTAGGAAACTATATAATTCTTTAGAAATATATATTTTTTCATTGCAAGATGGGTTTAAAGTTTTCCTTCTGTTATCAATGTTGCTATTCCAAGGCTTTTGGGTACACAAAATGTTTTGCCTTCCTACCTCCATTTCTTCTGTTATTTAAGGTAATTGAATTATGGTTATTTCTGTCAGTTATTATAGTTCATTAAAGTTTTCATCCAAATTCATCAAGTGAAAGGCCCAGCACAGGCTTCCAGGGTCAAAGTTCTGCTAGTGTACACCAACGGGAAGTTCAACTGGGACCACAACCCCATAGGATGTCTTCTGGGATCCAATGTTACCACTCTGCCGTGCCAGTGTGGAGGCGCCGGTGTCCTCCGTTCGAGGCTGCTTGTGGTGTTGGCAGTGAGGGAGGTCCAGTGGTGTACCCAGTGCAAGGGTGCTGGTGGTGTCGGCAGTGCGGGGGTGCCAGTGGTGTAGTCAGTGAGGGGGTGCCTGCAGTGCACCTTGATAATAAAACAGTGCCCTGGTTGTTATTTATCACGTAGACTGACATCCATCAAACACCACTGCCACTTATACCAGCTATAGAGTATGCTGATATAAAGTAGTGTTAAATGTTTGAAGTCTACCCCGTTTTGGTCTATGAGGTAATTTGCTGTATGGTAGAGAAAAGTAAATAGTAGGGACAAGGTATGAAACATGCATAGTAGTCCAAGTGAATTAAATTGCTTATATGACAAGGTAAATTCATATGAAGAGACCATGTATGCAAGTATGAGAGCTCTTTATTACATATATTAAAAATAGAGGCTGCTGGTAAACAACAAGGTGAACTGCAGTATACAGTAGTAGATAACAATTATGCTAGATGGAATCATTGATGTAAGGTAGCATGTGTGGATCTGTTTGAAAGTAGGCATTTGGTAACAAAGTTAAGGGTGTTCATTGTTATATTTAGTCCCTCTCACTTTAGGAGAGGGACATACAGTGCTGAAGGGAAGTAGACACCTTGCAAATGTCAGCCTGGACTTGAACTGTAAAACAACATTTAACAGACATATGGAATAAGTAAACAGGGCTTTAATAGTACTGTATATACAGATATTGTTTTGCTCATGTGCATCCAATACATTTCATCCCATAGGAAAGGTCCTTGGAAAAGTCCTACAGGATGAAATGCGTTGGTTGAACAGAAGCACACAATCAACACTCTTTTTCATGCACTACAACATCCATAGCTGAGCCGTGACCATTCCATCTGCAGTCCAACACCAATGGCAGCAGGTGAGTGTGCACCAGCCAGCACTATCTAACAGAAATGTTGGAAATTATGTGAGTGCAGATGTTAATATTACACAGTTATATAGGAACACACCAGTGGATGACTCAAACAATGGACAACCCAGTTACTTAGCAGATACAGCCATACTCACTGTTGAACACTGATTCTCATGGTGCGGAGCTTCAGTGAAGTGAAGAATCACAGCTCGCCAGCCATTGAGTGTATGTAGGCAGTGCAGAGGCGGACTGGCCATAGGGCCTACAGGGAAGATTCCCGGTGGGCCGACGCACCCTCGGGGCCTGTTTTGTTTGAGGACGTGGTCCTATTTATAGACATAATGAATAAGATGCCAAACAATTAGCATATATGAAAATGACTTTGCCACTAAGCCTGTGATTGCAGATGATCTAGTGTATGCTCTGTCTGCCTGCTTGGCTGACATATAAGATTGAGTGAATAGTGATTGGGATACGGTTGGTGTAATAAGCAAGAAAGTGATTGTAAAACTGAACAGAAAGAAAAGCTGGGGATCAGGGCTACTGGCAACACCCCAAAAACAAAAAAGACACTGGGCAGCCAAACCAAGGGTGTGTTGGAAGAACGAACAAAGCTACTAACTAATATTAAAAAATTAACAACTGGAAAATTTAAATCCGGGCAATGTCGGCTACTTCAGCTAGTTGTTAATACATTACTAATTTGCAAAACATTTTTAAACAGAAATAACTGTCGTAAGTTTGTGCCGCTGCTCTGCTGCTTAGTTTAGCCAGCCAGGCTTTGGCCTATGTTGGTGAACAATGGGGGGTAATTCCAAGTTGATCGCAGCAGGAAATTTTTTAGCAGTTGGGCAAAACCATGTGCACTGCAGGGGTGGCAGATATAACATTTGCAGAGAGAGTTAGATTTGGGTGTGGTGTGTTCAATCTGCAATCTAATTTGCAGTGTAAAAATAAAGCAGCCAGTATTTACCCTGCACAGAAACAAAATAACCCACCCAAATCTAACTCTCTCTGCACATCTTATATCTGCTTTCCCCCCCCCCCCCCCCCCCACCGCAGTGCACCTGGTTTTGCCCAACTGCTAAAAAATTCCCTGCTGCGATCAACTTGGAATTACCCCCAATATTGTGAGCTGTGGAATGGTCAAAATTGTCTGGAAGTGACTGGAAATGAATGTTATTGAGGTTATTAATATTCTAGGAACAAGGGGCCTAATTTAGACCTGATCAATTTCTTTGACATGTGCGGGGATGCCCAGCATTCCGAATTCAGCCCGCTCGCAGATATGCGAAAGCATTGCATGGCGGGGATACTTTTGCATGTTTAGAGTAGCCCTCTGCCTGTGCAGCCTAGTTGCGAAGGCAGACGGCTACCCACCATGTTAAGGGTCGCAGCGGCTGTGTGTGATGTCACACAGCCGCCACGGCCCGCCCTGCAAATGGTCTGGACACGCCTGCGTTGTCCACACCACGCCTCTAAAATGGAGCATCGACAGACACTAAACGCGGCGTTGCGGTGTCCACAAAATGCAGCGTCTGAAGAGAACGTAGTTTAAGACTTTCCACATGCACGTACCAGCATATGCACATGCGCGGATGTGTAGAAATTAGTGATGAGCGCCTGAAATTTTTCGGGTTTTGTGTTTTGGTTTTGGGTTCGGTTCCGCGGCCGTGTTTTGGGTTCGACCGCGTTTTGGCAAAACCTCACCGAATTTTTTTTGTCGGATTCGGGTGTGTTTTGGATTCGGGTGTTTTTTTCAAAAAACCCTAAAAAACAGCTTAAATCATAGAATTTGGGGGTCATTTTGATCCCATATTATTATTAACCTCAAAAACCATAATTTCCACTCATTTTCAGTCTATTCTGAATACCTCACACCTCACAATATTATTTTTAGTCCTAAAATTTGCACCGAGGTCGCTGGATGACTAAGCTAAGCGACCCTAGTGGCCGACACAAACACCTGGCCCATCTAGGAGTGGCACTGCAGTGTCACGCAGGATGTCCCTTCCAAAAAACCCTCCCCAAACAGCACATGACGCAAAGAAAAAAAGAGGCGCAATGAGGTAGCTGTGTGAGTAAGATTAGCGACCGTAGTGGCCGACACAAACACCGGGCCCATTTAGGAGTGGCACTGCAGTGTCACGCAGGATGTCCCTTCCAAAAAACCCTCCCCAAACAGAACATGACGCAAAGAAAAAAAGAGGCGCAATGAGGTAGCTGTGTGAGTAAGATTAGCGACCCTAGTGGCCGACACAAACACCGGGCCCATCTAGGAGTGGCACTGCAGTGTCACGCAGGATGGCGCTTCCAAAAAACACTCCCCAAACAGCACATGACGCAAAGAAAAAAAGAGGCGCAATGAGGTAGCTGACTGTGTGAGTAAGATAAGCGACCCTAGTGGCCGACACAAACACCGGGCCCATTTAGGAGTGGCACTGCAGTGTCACGCAGGATGTCTCTTCCAAAAAACCCTCCCCAAACAGCACATGACGCAAAGAAAAAAAGAGGCGCAATGAGGTAGCTGTGTAAGATTAGCGACCGTAGTGGCCGACACAAACACCGGGCCCATTTAGGAGTGGCACTGCAGTGTCACGCAGGATGTCCCTTCCAAAAAACCCTCCCCAAACAGCACATGACGCAAAGAAAAAAAGAGGCGCAATGAGGTAGCTGTGTGAGTAAGATTAGCGACCCTAGTGGCCGACACAAACACCGGGCCCATCTAGGAGTGGCACTGCAGTGTCACGCAGGATGGCCCTTCCAAAAAACCCTCCCCAAACAGCACATGACGCAAAGAAAAAAAGAGGCGCAATGAGGTAGCTGACTGTGTGAGTAAGATAAGCGACCCTAGTGGCCGACACAAACACCGGGCCCATTTAGGAGTGGCACTGCAGTGTCACGCAGGATGTCCCTTCCAAAAAACCCTCCCCAAACAGCACATGACGCAAAGAAAAAAAGAGGCGCAATGAGGTAGCTGACTGTGTGAGTAAGATAAGCGACCCTAGTGGCCAACACAAACACCGGGCCCATTTAGGAGTGGCACTGCAGTGTCACGCAGGATGTCCCTTCCAAAAAACCCTCCCCAAACAGCACATGACGCAAAGAAAAATAAAAGAAAAAAGAGGTGCAAGATGGAATTGTCCTTGGGCCCTCCCACCCACCCTTATGTTGTATAAACAAAACAGGACATGCACACTTTAACCAACCCATCATTTCAGTGACAGGGTCTGCCACACGACTGTGACTGATATGACGGGTTGGTTTGGACCCCCCCCAAAAAAGAAGCAATTAATCTCTCCTTGCACAAACTGGCTCTACAGAGGCAAGATGTCCACCTCATCATCATCCTCCGATATATCACCGTGTACATCCCCCTCCTCACAGATTATCAATTCGTCCCCACTGGAATCCACCATCTCAGCTCCCTGTGTACTTTGTGGAGGCAATTGCTGCTGGTCAATGTCTCCGCGGAGGAATTGATTATAATTCATTTTAATGAACATCATCTTCTCCACATTTTCTGGATGTAACCTCGTACGCCGATTGCTGACAAGGTGAGCGGCAGCACTAAACACTCTTTCGGAGTACACACTTGTGGGAGGGCAACTTAGGTAGAATAAAGCCAGTTTGTGCAATGGCCTCCAAATTGCCTCTTTTTCCTGCCAGTATAAGTATGGACTGTGTGACGTGCCTACTTGGATGCGGTCACTCATATAATCCTCCACCATTCTTTCAATGGTGAGAGAATCATATGCAGTGACAGTAGACGACATGTCCGTAATCGTTGTCAGGTCCTTCAGTCCGGACCAGATGTCAGCATCAGCAGTCGCTCCAGACTGCCCTGCATCACCGCCAGCGGGTGGGCTCGGAATTCTGAGCCTTTTCCTCGCACCCCCAGTTGCGGGAGAATGTGAAGGAGGAGATGTTGACAGGTCGCGTTCCGCTTGACTTGACAATTTTCTCACCAGCAGGTCTTTCAACCCCAGCAGACTTGTGTCTGCCGGAAAGAGAGATCCAAGGTAGGCTTTAAATCTAGGATCGAGCATGGTGGCCAAAATGTAGTGCTCTGATTTCAACAGATTGACCACCCGTGAATCCTTGTTAAGCGAATTAAGGGCTCCATCCACAAGTCCCACATGCCTAGCGGAATCGCTCCGTGTTAGCTCCTCCTTCAATGTCTCCAGCTTCTTCTGCAAAAGCCTGATGAGGGGAATGACCTGACTCAGGCTGGCAGTGTCTGAACTGACTTCACGTGTGGCAAGTTCAAAGGGCAGCAGAACCTTGCACAACGTTGAAATCATTCTCCACTGCGCTTGAGACAGGTGCATTCCACCTCCTATATCGTGCTCAATTGTATAGGCTTGAATGGCCTTTTGCTGCTCCTCCAACCTCTGAAGCATATAGAGGGTTGAATTCCACCTCGTTACCACTTCTTGCTTCAGATGATGGCAGGGCAGGTTCAGTAGTTTTTGGTGGTGCTCCAGTCTTCTGTACGTGGTGCCTGTACGCCGAAAGTGTCCCGCAATTCTTCTGGCCACCGACAGCATCTCTTGCACGCCCCTGTCGTTTTTTAAATAATTCTGCACCACCAAATTCAAGGTATGTGCAAAACATGGGACGTGCTGGAATTTGCCCATATTTAATGCACACACAATATTGCTGGCGTTGTCCGATGCCACAAATCCACAGGAGAGTCCAATTGGGGTAAGCCATTCCGCGATGATCTTCCTCAGTTGCCGTAAGAGGTTTTCAGCTGTGTGCGTATTCTGGAAGGCGGTGATACAAAGCGTAGCCTGCCTAGGAAAGAGTTGGCGTTTGCGAGATGCTGCTACTGGTGCCACCGCTGCTGTTCTTGCGGCGGGAGTCCATACATCTACCCAGTGGGCTGTCACAGTCATATAGTCCTGACCCTGCCCTGCTCCACTTGTCCACATGTCCGTGGTTAAGTGGACATTGGGTACAACTGCATTTTTTAGGACACTGGTGACTCTTTTTCTGAGGTCTTTGTAAATTTTCGGTATCGCCTGCCTAGAGAAATGGAACCTAGATGGTATTTGGTACCGGGGACACAGTACCTCCAACAAGTCTCTAGTTGGCTCTGCAGTAATGATGGATACCGGAACCACGTTTCTCACCACCCAGGATGCCAAGGCCTCAGTTATCCGCTTTGCAGTAGGATGACTGCTGTGATATTTCATCTTCCTCGCAAAGGACTGTTGGACAGTCAATTGCTTGGTGGAAGTAGTAAAAGTGGTCTTACGACTTCCCCTCTGGGATGACCATCGACTCCCAGCAGCAACAACAGCAGCGCCAGCAGCAGTAGGCGTTACACGCAAGGATGCATCGGAGGAATCCCAGGCAGGAGAGGACTCGTCAGAATTGCCAGTGACATGGCCTGCAGGACTATTGGCATTCCTGGGGAAGGAGGAAATTGACACTGAGGGAGTTGGTGGGGTGGTTTGCGTGAGCTTGGTTACAAGAGGAAGGGATTTACTGGTCAGTGGACTGCTTCCGCTGTCACCCAAAGTTTTTGAACTTGTCACTGACTTATTATGAATGCGCTGCAGGTGACGTATAAGGGAGGATGTTCCGAGGTGGTTAACGTCCTTACCCCTACTTATTACAGCTTGACAAAGGGAACACACGGCTTGACACCTGTTGTCCGCATTTCTGTTGAAATACCTCCACACCGAAGAGCTGATTTTTTTGGTATTTTCACCAGGCATGTCAACGGCCATATTCCTCCCACGGACAACAGGTGTCTCCCCGGGTGCCTGACTTAAACAAACCACCTCACCATCAGAATCCTCCTGGTCAATTTCCTCCCCAGCGCCAGCAACACCCATATCCTCCTCATCCTGGTGTACTTCAACACTGACATCTTCAATCTGACTATCAGGAACTGGACTGCGGGTGCTCCTTCCAGCACTTGCAGGGGGCGTGCAAATGGTGGAAGGCGCATGCTCTTCACGTCCAGTGTTGGGAAGGTCAGGCATCGCAACCGACACAATTGGACTCTCCTTGTGGATTTGGGATTTCGAAGAACGCACAGTTCTTTGCGGTGCTACTGCTTTTGCCAGCTTGAGTCTTTTCATTTTTCTAGCGAGAGGCTGAGTGCCTCCATCCTCATGTGAAGCTGAACCACTAGCCATGAACATAGGCCAGGGCCTCAGCCGTTCCTTGCCACTCCGTGTGGTAAATGGCATATTGGCAAGTTTACGCTTCTCCTCCGACAATTTTATTTTAGGTTTTGGAGTCCTTTTTTTACTGATATTTGGTGTTTTGGATTTGACATGCTCTGTACTATGACATTGGGCATCGGCCTTGGCAGACGACGTTGCTGGCATTTCATCGTCTCGGCCATGACTAGTGGCAGCAGCTTCAGCACGAGGTGGAAGTGGATCTTGATCTTTCCCTAATTTTGGAACCTCAACATTTTTGTTCTCCATATTTTAATAGGCACAACTAAAAGGCACCTCAGGTAAACAATGGAGATGGATGGATACTAGTATACAATTATGGACGGACTGCCGAGTGCCGACACAGAGTTAGCTACAGCCGTGAACTACCGTACTGTACTGTGTCTGCTGCTAATATAGACTGGTTGATAAAGAGATGTAGTAGTATGTATAAGTATAAAGAAGAAAGAAAAAAAAACCACGGGTAGGTGGTATACAATTATGGACGGACTGCCGAGTGCCGACACAGAGGTAGCTACAGCCGTGGACTACCGTACTGTACTGTGTCTGCTGCTAATATAGACTGGTTGATAAAGAGATGTAGTAGTATGTATAAGTATAAAGAAGAAAGAAAAAAAAACCACGGGTAGGTGGTATACAATTATGGACGGACTGCCGAGTGCCGACACAGAGGTAGCTACAGCCGTGGACTACCGTACTGTACTGTGTCTGCTGCTAATATAGACTGGTTGATAAAGAGATGTAGTAGTATGTATAAGTATAAAGAAGAAAGAAAAAAAAAACACGGGTAGGTGGTATACAATTATGGACGGACTGCCGAGTGCCGACACAGAGGTAGCTACAGCCGTGAACTACCGTACTGTACTGTGTCTGCTGCTAATATAGACTGGTTGATAAAGAGATGTAGTAGTATGTATGTATAAAGAAGAAAGAAAAAAAAACCTCGGGTAGGTGGTATACAATTATGGACGGACTGCCGAGTGCCGACACAGAGGTAGCTACAGCCGTGAACTACCGTACTGTACTGTGTCTGCTGCTAATATAGACTGGTTGATAAAGAGATGTAGTAGTATGTATGTATAAAGAAGAAAGAAAAAAAAACCTCGGGTAGGTGGTATACAATTATGGACGGACTGCCGAGTGCCGACACAGAGGTAGCTACAGCCGTGAACTACCGTACTGTACTGTGTCTGCTGCTAATATAGACTGGTTGATAAAGAGATGTAGTAGTATGTATGTATAAAGAAGAAAGAAAAAAAAACCTCGGGTAGGTGGTATACAATTATGGACGGACTGCCGAGTGCCGACACAGAGGTAGCTACAGCCGTGAACTACCGTACTGTACTGTGTCTGCTGCTAATATAGACTGGTTGATAAAGAGATGTAGTAGTATGTATGTATAAAGAAGAAAGAAAAAAAAACCACGGGTAGGTGGTATACAATTATGGACGGACTGCCGAGTGCCGACACAGAGGTAGCTACAGCCGTGGACTACCGTACTGTACTGTGTCTGCTGCTAATATAGACTGGTTGATAAAGAGATGTAGTAGTATGTATGTATAAAGAAGAAAGAAAAAAAACCACGGGTAGGTGGTATACAATTATGGATGGACTGCCGAGTGCCGACACAGAGGTAGCTACAGCCGTGAACTACCGTACTGTGTCTGCTGCGACTGGATGATAAATAATGATATAAAAAATATATATATATCACTACTGCAGCCGGACAGGTATATATTATATAATGACGGACCTGCTGGACACTGTCTGTCAGCAGAATGAGTTTTTTATAGAATAAAAAAAAAAACACCACACAAGTGAAGTCACACGACGAGTGTTTAACTTTTTCAGGCAATCACAATATAGTATACTACTAACTATACTGGTGGTCAGTGTGGTCAGGTCACTGGTCAGTCACACTGGCAGTGGCACTCCTGCAGCAAAAGTGTGCACTGTTTAATTTTAATATAATATGTACTCCTGGCTCCTGCTATAACCTATAACTGGCACTGCAGTGCTCCCCAGTCTCCCCCACAATTATAAGCTGTGTGAGCTGAGCACAGTCAGATATATACATAGATGATGCAGCACACTGGGCTGAGCAGTGCACACAGATATGGTATGTGACTGAGTCACTGTGTGTATCGTTTTTTTCAGGCAGAGAACGGATATATTAAATAAAACTGCACTGTCTGGTGGTCACTGTGGTCAGTCACTAGTAAACTCTGCACTCTCTACACTTCTACAGTACTCCTAAGCTCCAGTAAATCAGGTCAATCTCTCTCTCTCTCTTCTAATCTAAATGGAGAGGACGCCAGCCACGTCCTCTCCCTATCAATCTCAATGCACGTGTGAAAATGGCGGCGACGCGCGGCTCCTTATATAGAATCCGAGTCTCGCGAGAATCCGACAGCGTCATGATGACGTTCGGGCGCGCTCGGGTTAACCGAGCAAGGCGGGAGGATCCGAGTCTGCTCGGACCC
The DNA here is from genome assembly GCF_028390025.1 of Pseudophryne corroboree. Taxonomy (NCBI): domain Eukaryota; kingdom Metazoa; phylum Chordata; class Amphibia; order Anura; family Myobatrachidae; genus Pseudophryne; species Pseudophryne corroboree. The sequence continues at coordinate 674,367,527 of NC_086444.1, forward strand.
GTGAAAAAAACCATGAAGTTCGGGCGGGTTCGGATTCAGAGAAACCGAACCCGCTCATCTCTAGTAGAAATCACGTCATAGTCTGAATCAGCTCCCCAAAAAGGCTCAAATTATGTGATTTTAGCTTTATTGACAATTTTTTTTTATAAATATAAAACCAAAACCAGTCACAGTTTTTGCAAAACTAAAACCGGACGACAAATTAGAACAAAAACCAGCAAAGATGGTCCAGCCCACATCTCTGCTTGCTTTGTTTGGTTTGCTCCCAACTCATAGTCAAATTTAGGGGTGGACACAGTTCAAGTCATGACTGCATCTACTGCCACAGGATGAATGCATTTTTATGATAATGATGTAGCCAATGGGCTTCCTATAAGTGCTAATCTGAGCTGTGGGGCTCATTCAGGTGCGGTTTTATTTGCTATCACTGCTGCTTCCTATTGAAATGCAGCAGTAGGCATCTATTGCAGACACCTACTGCTGCAGTAGTAATCCGAACTGCGCCCTAAGATGCAGCACCGGATCTCTCTCCCACGATCGGGTGGCTTGCGGCACACATGGTGCCGTGCAAGCCACCTGTTTCAGAGGCAAGGAAATCTCCATCCTTTGATAGCGATTAATGGCCTCTTTACACCCCCTAGGCAGCAGCGACGCACCTCAGTTTTCACAGAGGCTGTCGCCGTTCTCTCCCTGCCCCCCAGATGGCAGCAGACTGTCTATTACTGACAGTCTGCTGCCACTCTGCTTCCTATGTTGTAGGACCTGTTTGCGCATGCACAGAACGGGTCCTGCGCATGCGCAAAGTACCAAAAAATGATGGGCACTGGTGCAACCAAACCTTAATGAGGCCCTGTGTGCACAGATAGTTGTACCATTGGTCTGCATGCAATTTCAATTGTGTCTTTGAGTGGTAGTCACCAGAACATATTCACTATGTGCAAGGGCAGATCGGGATGGAAATCCAGCCCTGAAATTTATGGAGCAGCCCTGATGGGTGTGCGATCTGATAAGGGGGGTGGGATCGCTCCTCATAGGGCCTGACTGTACGCAGTAGCAGCCTTCTTTGCGTCTTTTGCTGCAGTTGTCTGAGACAAGCGGCGGATTGGGAACTAAAAGTGGCTCTGTAAAATTTTGTAGGAGTGGCCCGACATGGGCAGCACAAGAGGTAAAACATACCGTGTAGCCATGGCAGCATCACTAGATGGCAGAGGTGCTGTACTGTAGAGATAATAGTTTATTGTCACTAGAAACATTAGAAAATGAAGATGTGAAATTGCAATACAGTACACTCATGGTTCAATAGACAAATAAGAATTACAACCGACAATAATAACATACTGAGTACAGTGGTCTCTCTGTCATGTGGGGGGTGAGGCCACTAGAGATGAGCGCCTGAAATTTTTCGGGTTTTGTGTTTTGGTTTTGGGTTCGGTTCCGCGGCCGTGTTTTGGGTTCGACCGCGTTTTGGCAAAACCTCACCGAATTTTTTTTGTCGGATTCGGGTGTGTTTTGGATTCGGGTGTTTTTTTCAAAAAACCCTAAAAAACAGCTTAAATCATAGAATTTGGGGGTCATTTTGATCCCATATTATTATTAACCTCAAAAACCATAATTTCCACTCATTTTCAGTCTATTCTGAATACCTCACACCTCACAATATTATTTTTAGTCCTAAAATTTGCACCGAGGTCGCTGGATGACTAAGCTAAGCGACCCTAGTGGCCGACACAAACACCTGGCCCATCTAGGAGTGGCACTGCAGTGTCACGCAGGATGGCCCTTCCAAAAAACACTCCCCAAACAGCACATGACGCAAAGAAAAAAAGAGGTGCAATGAGGTAGCTGTGTGACTAAGCTCAGCGACCCAAGTGCCCGACACAAACACCTGGCCCATCTAGGAGTGGCACTGCAGTGTCACGCAGGATGTCCCTTCCAAAAAACCCTCCCCAAACAGCACATGACGCAAAGAAAAAAAGAGGCGCAATGAGGTAGCTGTGTGAGTAAGATTAGCGACCCTAGTGGCCGACACAAACACCGGGCCCATCTAGGAGTGGCACTGCAGTGTCACGCAGGATGTCCCTTCCAAAAAACCCTCCCCAAACAGCACATGACGCAAAGAAAAAGAAAAGAAAAAAGAGGTGCAAGATGGAATTGTCCTTGGGCCCTCCCACCCACCCTTATGTTGTATAAACAGGACATGCACACTTTAACCAACCCATCATTTCAGTGACAGGGTCTGCCACACGACTGTGACTGATATGACGGGTTGGTTTGGACCCCCACCAAAAAAGAAGCAATTAATCTCTCCTTGCACAAACTGGCTCTACAGAGGCAAGATGTCCACCTCATCATCATCCTCCGATATATCACCGTGTACATCCCCCTCCTCACAGATTATCAATTCGTCCCCACTGGAATCCACCATCTCAGCTCCCTGTGTACTTTGTGGAGGCAATTGCTGCTGGTCAATGTCTCCGCGGAGGAATTGATTATAATTCATTTTAATGAACATCATCTTCTCCACATTTTCTGGATGTAACCTCGTACGCCGATTGCTGACAAGGTGAGCGGCGGCACTAAACACTCTTTCGGAGTACACACTTGTGGGAGGGCAACTTAGGTAGAATAAAGCCAGTTTGTGCAAGGGCCTCCAAATTGCCTCTTTTTCCTGCCAGTATAAGTACGGACTGTGTGACGTGCCTACTTGGATGCGGTCACTCATATAATCCTCCACCATTCTTTCAATGTTGAGAGAATCATATGCAGTGACAGTAGACGACATGTCCGTAATCGTTGTCAGGTCCTTCAGTCCGGACCAGATGTCAGCATCAGCAGTCGCTCCAGACTGCCCTGCATCACCGCCAGCGGGTGGGCTCGGAATTCTGAGCCTTTTCCTCGCACCCCCAGTTGCGGGAGAATGTGAAGGAGGAGATGTTGACAGGTCGCGTTCCGCTTGACTTGACAATTTTGTCACCAGCAGGTCTTTGCACCCCAGCAGACTTGTGTCTGCCGGAAAGAGAGATCCAAGGTAGGTTTTAAATCTAGGATCGAGCACGGTGGCCAAAATGTAGTGCTCTGATTTCAACAGATTGACCACCCGTGAATCCTTGTTAAGCGAATTAAGGGCTGCATCCACAAGTCCCACATGCCTAGCGGAATCGCTCCCTTTTAGCTCCTTCTTCAATGCCTCCAGCTTCTTCTGCAAAAGCCTGATGAGGGGAATGACCTGACTCAGGCTGGCAGTGTCTGAACTGACTTCACGTGTGGCAAGTTCAAAGGGCATCAGAACCTTGCACGTTGAAATCATTCTCCACTGCACTTGAGACAGGTGCATTCCACCTCCTATATCGTGCTCAATTGTATAGGCTTGAATGGCCTTTTGCTGCTCCTCCAACCTCTGAAGCATATAGAGGGTTGAATTCCACCTCGTTACCACTTCTTGCTTCAGATGATGGCAGGGCAGGTTCAGTAGTTTTTGGTGGTGCTCCAGTCTTCTGTACGTGGTGACAGAAAAGACTAAACAAGAGAGCGCAGGCAGACTTAGCAAAATTCACAATTTATTAAAACAGTGATCACAAAATAAGATAATAATAAAATGATTATGAATTAATTCCGTACTACCACTCCATATATTCCACACATTTAGAGTGCACTAGTATACTAGTATATGACAATATGAAGTAATCCTGGAAATTTTAGGCAGCTGGTGTTTTAAGTGCTGCGGATCTTATCCATATAATAGTCTCATACTTGTATTAATTTGTTCAAAGTGAAAGTCACATGTATACAAAGTCAGTGCACTGTTGATTTGTGTTAAATATCTGTGAATTACCTCCAATAGACAGAGCACCAGTTCCGTTTGGTTTAGTATATCCTCATATAGGGAATTAACGCTTACCGCTTCCTTGATGTGAATAAAGCACTCCCGAGTGCTCGGGTGTCTGTTTGTTCCAGCGGCTGTATCCACTGCTCTCTCCTTACTGAGTCTTGTCAGACTCCTGACTGCTCACCACTCCTATGGATCATCTGACGGTGCTGTAATTAACCGAAGTGCCGTTGATCCAAGGAGATAAGTTAATAGCCACGTCCCCGTGTTTGCAAAAGGGACCCGTGCAGGTGGCTTTAATCGGGCAGATTCGGACCCGACAGTGGAAGTGAGCTGGCAGCCACGGTCCCCGTAATTCAAAAACGGACCAGTGCAGGAGGCTGAACTCGGGCAGATTTTTACCCGACAGTGGAGTAGAGCTGGAACAGATAAAGTCCGTGAGAAATGGAGGTAGTAGGATGAAAGGTAGTCGGATCCTATAGCAGCCCTGACGCGTTTCTCGACCGGCACAATCTGGTCGTTTCCTCAGAGGGTTATAGTGAACCTATCCTGCTGGTACCTCATATTTAAAGGACTCCCAGGACGGTCATTAGTGCAGGCACCTGCGAGGCACCTGTTTAAATCATTACTGAACGTGTGTGCAGATAGAATTACAATCAATTCCACAGACAAATCTGGCAGTTTTAAAAGAGCATATCTAAACAGACTAATTCGTAACTCAACCAAATAACATAATAAGATAACTTTCAGAGTAATACAGAGGGTGAATAAAAAGGTTCAGGATTTTGAGAATACCCTTATCTCTCTAAAAAATAAGAAACTTAATCGTGATAGAGAGGACTACAATAGGGATCAAGTACGGACATACAATAAGAGAGATAGAACCCCTTCTACCAAAAGACAGTTTAATAGGGTCTCCCCCAAATTTAATAGGAGATCCAATTATGATTACCAATCGAATGGAGGGGGGGGACACTCATTTAGGGACAGGAGAGAAAGTCAGAGACAAACCTATTATGACAATAGAAGTCAATATAAAAAACCTCAGAATCAACGCTCTCAGAGATTTAGATCGCAGAGCAAGGACTCTTGGAGAGATAGGAATAGATACGAAGCTCCATATGTAAGAGACACAAAAGTCGCAGGTAATACCTACACAAAAGATGAACTCCACAACAAGTCAACTAAGGTTAATTTTTTAGAGAGGCGACATCACTCACCGGGAGACCCACAGAACTCATCGTGGGAAAACCCACGAATGATGATCACTCCAAAGAGAAGAAGAGAAGAAGGGTCAGAGGCTGCAGGGGAGGAGTCAAGAATGCCCACAAAAAGCGTAAGAAGGTTTTAAATACAAGGAATATTTTTAATCTCTCTAAAAGAACTCTTACAACTGCAGAGATTTCCTTACTAAATAAGGGATTGAAATTTGCCCCAGAAAATAAACCTAATCTTTTTACGCTTTTTGTGGATCTTAATAGATTCGTACGCACTCTAAGTAGAAAACGTTACTTTATTAATAAATCTCTACATAGACAAAATATCAAGGGGGCACCAGTATGTCTAGATACACAGGACAATGAGTGTCTTGGGATTTTAGAATCAATCCTTGGTGAAAATGGGGGGATGGTTAGTACCCCAGACACCAATGGGCCTGGTAAAATTTATGATGTCAATGGAGTGGATTATAAGAAATTTAAATTGTCATCTGAATTTTACCCCTTGCAACATAGAGGCCCTTTCATTGAGGGTTTCTACACCACCACCTTGAGGGAGTTTAGGGAGCTGTGTACCGAACGGGATGCTATGAATATACGGGACAATCTTTCAAAATCCGAGAGATCAGCACTTAATAGACTCATGAGAGATGAAGAGATAATCATCAAACAAGCCGATAAAGGCGGTGGCCTGGTTATCCAGAACATTGGTGATTATCTCTTTGAAGCTCATAGACAACTTAATGATGGCACCTTCTATAAGAAAATTTCTAAAGATCCCACAAGCACTTATCAAGCTGAATTAAAGTCCTTATTAGAAACAGCAGTAGATGAGGGGATCATTAATAAAGAAACTTATTTGTTCCTGATGGTTAAATACCCAGTTGTCCCCATATACTACCATCTACCGAAGGTGCACAAGTCACTGGTTTCCCCACCAGGACGTCCCATCATATCAGGGGTGGGATCCCTTACATCTAACCTATCTGCATACATAGATGCACATTTACAGAAATATGTTCAAGCCTTGCCCTCCTATATTAGAGATACGACACATTTTCTTCAAAAATTAGATGGTGTATTTTGGAAGGATTCCTACATACTTCTCACGTATGATGTAGAATCCCTATATACTAATATAGTACATGATTTGGGTCTCTTGGCGGCTAATCATTATCTGTACTTTGACACAGAGGTTGATGGTTCTCTTCGATCTTTTATTTTATCAGCCATGAGGTTTATTTTGGAGCACAATTATTTTTCATTTGATTCACAATTTTATTCACAAGTTAGAGGCACTGCCATGGGGACCAGATTCGCGCCGAGTTTTGCCAACCTTTTTTTGGGGCACTTCGAGGAGCGCCTCATTTGGGGGGGGCATCTCGGTGCGGGCCTGGTCCTCTATGGCAGATATATAGATGATTTATTTTTTATTTGGGATGAGGATGTCTCACCTTTTTCACTACTCACTGGTTTTCTTAATTCAAACACACTGGGTCTTAAATTCACTAACACTTTTAGTAAAATATCTATTAATTTTCTTGATATCACTGTCACTATTCAGGATGGTAAAATAGTCACTTCCACTTATATTAAAGATGTGGACTGTAATAATTACTTACACTTCACCAGTGGGCACTACAAACCATGGAAATTAAATATACCCAAAGGACAGTTCCAGCGGTTACGTCGGAACTGTTCCACTGAGGAGGCCTTTAAGAACCAAGCAGAAAGCATGTATAAGGCATTTATACGGCAGGGATATCCAGCACACATTTTGGATAAAGCTCTTATAGAGATACAATCTAAATCGAGGACCACACTAGTTCATCCTGTAGTCAAAAAGAAACAAGACCCAAATGATAGACAAATAGCATTCATTACACAGTACAATACAGCAGCGAAGGATATTAAAAGAATCATCACAAAGAATTCTGCTATCCTAAAATCAGATAAAGTGTTAGAGACTACCCTAACCGGAAGAAACTTAGTGGTATTTAGAAAAGCTGATTCACTGAGACAAAAACTAGCACCAAGTCTATTTAAAAGAAAACCCAAAGAAATAGGAGAAAATGTAATGAGATTACCATCTAAACCGAATGGATTCTTCAAATGTGGTAAGGATAGATGTATGACGTGTCTTTTTGCAGAAAATAAATGCACTAAGATTAAATCCTTTAGCAGATTTGAAGAGTTTGAGATAAAAGGCTTTATGAACTGTAGGACCAACTTTGTGATATATGTCATCCAATGTAAATGCGGAATACAGTATGTTGGCCGCACGATTCGTCCCCTCCATGAAAGATTCATGGAACATAAGAGGAACATTATAAAGAATATTAAAACGCATAGTCTATCTAGTCATGTCTCTTGGTGTCAGAAAGGAGCTATTAATGGTTTAACCATTAGAGCAGTTGAACACATAAAAGTCACCATGAGGGGAGGCGACAGATACAGAAAACTTTGCATGCGTGAAGCATTTTGGATTTTCCGGTTACATACTTTGAGCCCACATGGTCTTAATGACACAGTGGAACTCAATGCTATTTAATTGGTCTCTCCTTCTATTTCTGTCTCTTTTTACCTTATGGAAGATTATTGTGTCCACCAACTGTAGGGTAAATTACAGGTGTCTCCATGAGCTGTCCTGATTATGTATGTCTTCCTTTTCTGTTCTTGCTGAGGGAGTGGGCGAGTGCCTCCCACTTTGGCAGATCGAGTGTAAATATATCTCTCTACCATCGTGTGATGCATTCGTCCATTCCCACCTTCCATTTATTATTATTTATTTTTATTATTTTTAGTATTTTTATTATTTAGATTTATTTATATACATATATTTTATGCAAATGGAGAGCAAATGGCTTATCCATTTGTAGCACTGGGGAAGTAATTATATATACCTACTGATGAGTGGTATATGTTTATTATTAATTTTTTTCTATTTATTTTATTTATATTTGTATAATTTATATAATATTAGTCTAGTTAAATTTATTTATTTTTTCATAAGGAACTCTTATGGATTTCTCCCTATTCTACGAGATACTATTGGATTAATTTGAGTGAGAATATTCCATATAGATAAATGAATTTATTGATCAATACAACAGATATGGTTTAATACTGTTACAATTTGGATTATAAACTGTTGTATTGAGATCAATATGTTGCTGTCTCCCGCTCCGCTATGAAACAATTCTAATAATAATAATGAAATATCATAAATGTATAAAAGTATTACTCTGAAAGTTATCTTATTATGTTATTTGGTTGAGTTACGAATTAGTCTGTTTAGATATGCTCTTTTAAAACTGCCAGATTTGTCTGTGGAATTGATTGTAATTCTATCTGCACACACGTTCAGTAATGATTTAAACAGGTGCCTCGCAGGTGCCTGCACTAATGACCGTCCTGGGAGTCCTTTAAATATGAGGTACCAGCAGGATAGGTTCACTATAACCCTCTGAGGAAACGACCAGATTGTGCCGGTCGAGAAACGCGTCAGGGCTGCTATAGGATCCGACTACCTTTCATCCTACTACCTCCATTTCTCACGGACTTTATCTGTTCCAGCTCTACTCCACTGTCGGGTAAAAATCTGCCCGAGTTCAGCCTCCTGCACTGGTCCGTTTTTGAATTACGGGGACCGTGGCTGCCAGCTCACTTCCACTGTCGGGTCCGAATCTGCCCGATTAAAGCCACCTGCACGGGTCCCTTTTGCAAACACGGGGACCGTGGCTATTAACTTATCTCCTTGGATCAACGGCACTTCGGTTAATTACAGCACCGTCAGATGATCCATAGGAGTGGTGAGCAGTCAGGAGTCTGACAAGACTCAGTAAGGAGAGAGCAGTGGATACAGCCGCTGGAACAAACAGACACCCGAGCACTCGGGAGTGCTTTATTCACATCAAGGAAGCGGTAAGCGTTAATTCCCTATATGAGGATATACTAAACCAAACGGAACTGGTGCTCTGTCTATTGGAGGTAATTCACAGATATTTAACACAAATCAACAGTGCACTGACTTTGTATACATGTGACTTTCACTTTGAACAAATTAATACAAGTATGAGACTATTATATGGATAAGATCCGCAGCACTTAAAACACCAGCTGCCTAAAATTTCCAGGATTACTTCATATTGTCATATACTAGTATACTAGTGCACTCTAAATGTGTGGAATATATGGAGTGGTAGTACGGAATTAATTCATAATCATTTTATTATTATCTTATTTTGTGATCACTGTTTTAATAAATTGTGAATTTTGCTAAGTCTGCCTGCGCTCTCTTGTTTAGTCTTTTCTGTCTCCATTTGTTTAGGGATCGCTAATACCCTATTCCTTTGAGAGCAGCGGGCAGCGTTTCAACATAGGATCAAGGAGGCGCCTCTTTCCCCCCCTTTTTTTAGTTTTATTCTGTACGTGGTGCCTGTACGCCGAAAGTGTCCCGCAATTCTTCTGGCCACCGACAGCATCTCTTGCACGCCCCTGTCGTTTTTTAAAAAATTCTGCACCACCAAATTCAAGGTATGTGCAAAACATGGGACGTGCTGGAATTTGCCCATATTTAATGCACACACAATATTGCTGGCGTTGTCCGATGCCACAAATCCACAGGAGAGTCCAATTGGGGTAAGCCATTCTGCGATGATCTTCCTCAGTTGCCGTAAGAGGTTTTCAGCTGTGTGCGTATTCTGGAAAGCGGTGATACAAAGCGTAGCCTGCCTAGGAAAGAGTTGGGGTTTGCGAGATGCTGCTACTGGTGCCGCCGCTGCTGTTCTTGCGGCGGGAGTCCATACATCTACCCAGTGGGCTGTCACAGTCATATAGTCCTGACCCTGCCCTGCTCCACTTGTCCACATGTCCGTGGTTAAGTGGACATTGGGTACAACTGCATTTTTTAGGACACTGGTGAGTCTTTTTCTGACGTCCGTGTACATTCTCGGTATTGCCTGCCTACAGAAGTGGAACCTAGATGGCATTTGGTAACGGGGGCACACTGCCTCAATAAATTGTCTAGTTCCCTGTGAACTAACGGCGGATACCGGACGCACGTCTAACACCAACATAGTTGTCAAGGACTCAGTTATCCGCTTTGCAACAGGATGACTGCTGTGATATTTCATCTTCCTCGCAAAGGACTGTTGGACAGTCAATTGCTTACTGGAAGTAGTACAAGTGGGCTTACGACTTCCCCTCTGGGATGACCATCGACTCCCAGCAGCAACAACAGCAGCGCCAGCAGCAGTAGGCGTTACACGCAAGGATGCATCGGAGGAATCCCAGGCAGGAGAGGACTCGTCAGAATTGCCAGTGACATGGCCTGCAGGACTATTGGCATTCCTGGGGAAGGAGGAAATTGACACTGAGGGAGTTGGTGGGGTGGTTTGCGTGAGCTTGGTTACAAGAGGAAGGGATTTACTGGTCAGTGGACTGCTTCCGCTGTCGGCCCAAGTTTTTGAACTTGTCACTGATTTATTATGAATGCGCTGCAGGTGACGTATAAGGGAGGATGTTCCGAGGTGGTTAACGTCCTTACCCCTACTTATTACAGCTTGACAAAGGGAACACACGGCTTGACACCTGTTGTCCGCATTTCTGGTGAAATACTTCCACACCGAAGAGCTGATTTTTTTGGTATTTTCACCAGGCATGTCAACGGCCCTATTCCTCCCACGGACAACAGGTGTCTCCCCGGGTGCCTGACTTAAACAAACCACCTCACCATCAGAATCCTCCTGGTCAATTTCCTCCCCAGCGCCAGCAACACCCATATCCTCCTCATCCTGGTGTACTTCAACACTGACATCTTCAATCTGACTATCAGGAACTGGACTGCGGGTGCTCCTTCCAGCACTTGCAGGGGGCGTGCAAATGGTGGAAGGCGCATGCTCTTCACGTCCAGTGTTGGGAAGGTCAGGCATCGCAACCGACACAATTGGACTCTCCTTGTGGATTTGGGATTTCGAAGAACGCACAGTTCAATGCGGTGCTACTGCTTTTGCCAGCTTGAGTCTTTTCATTTTTCTAGCGAGAGGCTGAGTGCCTCCATCCTCATGTGAAGCTGAACCACTAGCCATGAACATAGGCCAGGGCCTCAGCCGTTCCTTGCCACTCCGTGTGGTAAATGGCATATTGGCAAGTTTACGCTTCTCCTCCGACAATTTTATTTTAGGTTTTGGAGTCCTTTTTTTACTGATATTTGGTGTTTTGGATTTGACATGCTCTGTACTATGACATTGGGCATCGGCCTTGGCAGACGACGTTGCTGGCATTTCATCGTCTCGGCCATGACTAGTGGCAGCAGCTTCAGCACGAGGTGGAAGTGGATCTTGATCTTTCCCTAATTTTGGAACCTCAACATTTTTGTTCTCCATATTTTAATAGGCACAACTAAAAGGCACCTCAGGAAAACAATGGAGATGGATGGATACTAGTATACAATTATGGATGGACTGCCGAGTGCCGACATAGAGGTAGCTACAGCCGTGGACTACCGTACTGTACTGTGTCTGCTGCTAATATAGACTGGTTGATAAAGAGATGTAGTAGTAGTATGTATGTATAAAGAAGAAAGAAAAAAAAAACCACGGGTAGGTGGTATACAATTATGGATGGACTGCCGAGTGCCGACACAGAGGTAGCTACAGCCGTGGACTACCGTACTGTACTGTGTCTGCTGCTAATATAGACTGGTTGATAAAGAGATGTAGTAGTAGTATGTATGTATAAAGAAGAAAGAAAAAAAAACCACGGGTAGGTGGTATACAATTATGGACGGACTGCCCAGTGCCGACACAGAGGTAGCTACAGCCATGGTCTACCGTACTGTACTGTGTCTGCTGCTAATATAGACTGGTTGATAAAGAGATGTAGTAGTAGTATGTATGTATAAAGAAGAAAGAAAAAAAAACCACGGGTAGGTGGTATACAATTATGGACGGACTGCCCAGTGCCGACACAGAGGTAGCTACAGCCGTGGACTACCGTACTGTACTGTGTCTGCTGCTAATATAGACTGGTTGATAAAGAGATGTAGTAGTAGTATGTATGTATAAAGAAGAAAGAAAAAAAAACCACGGGTAGGTGGTATACAATTATGGACGGACTGCCCAGTGCCGACACAGAGGTAGCTACAGCCGTGGACTACCGTACTGTACTGTGTCTGCTGCTAATATAGACTGGTTGATAAAGAGATGTAGTAGTAGTATGTATGTATAAAGAAGAAAGAAAAAAAAACCACGGGTAGGTGGTATACAATTATGGACGGACTGCCCAGTGCCGACACAGAGGTAGCTACAGCCGTGGACTACCATACTGTACTGTGTCTGCTGCTAATATAGACTGGTTGATAAAGAGATGTAGTAGTAGTATGTATGTATAAAGAAGAAAGAAAAAAAAACCACGGGTAGGTGGTATACAATTATGGACGGACTGCCGAGTGCCGACACAGAGGTAGCTACAGCCGTGGACTACCGTACTGTACTGTGTCTGCTGCTAATATAGACTGGTTGATAAAGAGATGTAGTAGTAGTATGTATGTATAAAGAAGAAAGAAAAAAAAACCACGGGTAGGTGGTATACAATTATGGACGAACTGCCGAGTGCCGACACAGAGGTAGCTACAGCCGTGGACTACCGTACTGTACTGTGTCTGCTGCTAATATAGACTGGTTGATAAAGAGATGTAGTAGTAGTATGTATGTATAAAGAAGAAAGAAAAAAAAAACACGGGTAGGTGGTATACAATTATGGACGGACTGCCCAGTGCCGACACAGAGGTAGCTACAGCCGTGGACTACCGTACTGTACTGTGTCTGCTGCTAATATAGACTGGTTGATAAAGAGATGTAGTAGTAGTAGTATGTATGTATAAAGAAGAAAGAAAAAAAAACCACGGGTAGGTGGTATACAATTATGGACGGACTGCCGAGTGCCGACACAGAGGTAGCTACAGCCGTGGACTACCGTACTGTACTGTGTCTGCTGCTAATATAGACTGGTTGATAAAGAGATGTAGTAGTAGTATGTATGTATAAAGAAGAAAGAAAAAAAAACCACGGGTAGGTGGTATACAATTATGGACGGACTGCCCAGTGCCGACACAGAGGTAGCTACAGCCGTGGACTACCGTACTGTACTGTGTCTGCTGCTAATATAGACTGGTTGATAAAGAGATGTAGTAGTAGTAGTATGTATGTATAAAGAAGAAAGAAAAAAAAACCACGGGTAGGTGGTATACAATTATGGACGGACTGCCGAGTGCCGACACAGAGGTAGCTACAGCCGTGAACTACCGTACTGTGTCTGCTGCGACTGGATGATAAATATTGATATAAAAAAATATATATATATCACTACTGCAGCCGGACAGGTATATATTATATAATGACGGACCTGCTGGACACTGTCTGTCAGCAGAATGAGTTTTTTATAGAATAAAAAAAAAAACACCACACAAGTGAAGTCACACGACGAGTGTTTAACTTTTTCAGGCAATCACAATATAGTATACTATACTACTAACTATACTGGTGGTCAGTGTGGTCAGGTCACTGGTCAGTCACACTGGCAGTGGCACTCCTGCAGCAAAAGTGTGCACTGTTTAATTTTAATAATAATATGTACTCCTGGCTCCTGCTATAACCTATAACTGGCACTGCAGTGCTCCCCAGTCTCCCCCACAATTATAAGATGTGTGAGCTGAGCACAGTCAGATACGAGTGTTTAACTTTTTCAGGCAATCACAATATAGTATACTATACTACTAACTATACTGGTGGTCAGTGTGGTCAGGTCACTGGTCAGTCACACTGGCAGTGGCACTCCTGCAGCAAAAGTGTGCACTGTTTAATTTTAATAATAATATGTACTCCTGGCTCCTGCTATAACCTATAACTGGCACTGCAGTGCTCCCCAGTCTCCCCCACAATTACAAGATGTGTGAGCTGAGCACAGTCAGATATATACATAGATGATGCAGCACACTGGGCTGAGCAGTGCACACAGATATGGTATGTGACTGAGTCACTGTGTATCGTTTTTTTCAGGCAGAGAACGGATATATTAAATAAAACTGCACTGTCTGGTGGTCACTGTGGTCAGTCACTAGTAAACTCTGCACTCTCTACAGTTCTACAGTACTCCTAAGCTCCAGTAAATCAGGTCAATCTCTCTCTCTCTCTCTTCTAATCTAAATGGAGAGGACGCCAGCCACGTCCTCTCCCTATCAATCTCAATGCACGTGTGAAAATGGCGGCGACGCGCGGCTCCTTATATAGAATCCGAGTCTCGCGAGAATCCGACAGCGTCATGATGACGTTCGGGCGCGCTCGGGTTAACCGAGCAAGGCGGGAAGATCCGAGTCGCTCGGACCCGTGAAAAAAAACATGAAGTTCGTGCGGGTTCGGATTCAGAGAAACCGAACCCGCTCATCTCTAGAGGCCACATGACAACACACAAAACAGGCACCACAGGAATCATCCGGTGAGACCTGTGGCCAATTCGCCCCTGACTGTGTGGCTTGGAGGCATTCGTCTGAAACATCTGATGCTGTCACTTTTTTCACCTCTGAATCAGGCCTTCAGAGTCATTCCCATTTGGAAAATAGATTCATCAAAGATATACTGTAGTTTAGGACCTGGAAAATAGAACCTTAGACTCAGCCCTTAGATTTAGAAACATCACCAAGGTTATGAAAGTTATGTTTTCCACTTTTCCTGAATGTGCAAGCCCTAAGGCACCCACTTTCTGCATGCACGCTGCAACACTGCCATTGATTCTAGACAGAGGCGTAACTTTGGGAGGCAATGGAGGCATCTGCCGCCGGGCTCCTTCTCTGAAGGGGGGCACCTCTCCTTCCATTCTGTGACAACATTTAATTAAGTTAATTGATAGCTGCCGCTATTTATTCAGTGGCCCACTTCCTCACTGGTTTCTGTACCTTACAAGCAGGGCCGGCTCTACCATTAGGCAGCTTTAGGCAGCTGCCTAGGGGCGCCAGCACCTGGAGGGCACCACTGAAGTCATCCAGCAAAATCTGAAGGATGTATCTGTATGCGGCCTCCTCCTTTTATACTGTGCTGGCTGCTGCTGCAGATCTAATCAGGTGCAGCCGCCGCTACCAGGCTGTACCACATAGTAGTATCTAGACATGTTACATCTGCCACACCTGCAGGGCAGCATCATTTTGCCCATTAGTGTGCTTTTTTGGTGTGCTTACAAACCCGAATAACCCCCAAAGTCACAAAATTTAGTGATTTTGTTTACAATATACTTTATCACTTTAAAAGTCCTTGAGTGTTGTCCCTTTTCTCTGTACATGTATAATGATGATATTCACCGCAGCCCAACTGCATCTCCCCTCCGAGAGGTGGTGGGGTTTACAGGTTAGGGGGTGCTAGGCCGAAGCTTTGCCTAGGGTGCAGAAAGACCTTGCACCGGCCCTGCTTACAAGTCACGCCCTTTTTATTATAGATACACATTTTACAAGTGTCATACACAGGATTAGAACCCACAACCTAGTACACTGGAAGCAGACACCTTACTGATGAAGCTATTTGCTAATTACACGTAACTTCTCATAGTTAGAATTCTCAGGCACTCTGTAAAGAAGCAAATAGCTCCATCAGTAAAGTGCCTGCAGTCAGTGTCACAGGTCATGGGTTCTAATCCTGGGTATGACTGCTAAGAAAGGTGTGAGTTAATATAAAATACAATGAAATATATATACAGTATATATATATATATATATATATATACACCCACACATATATTTATCTACTGTAAATATAGAGGGGGCACCAATATTTATTTTGCCTCCGGGCAATTGGAAAGAACTTACGCCACTGATTCTAGACACAGTGTCACACCACCCTCAGTGCACCTACACACACACCACTGACACTTCCACTGACCTCCGTGGAAGTGACTGAAAATATAACTGAATTCATTGACATATTCATGAGACATCCATAAGTAAACATCAGCATTGTGTGTGGTTTGTTTTAGAGATGTGCGGCGGGCATTTTTCATGTTTTGTGTTTTGGTTTTGGTTCTGGTTCCATCCTCGTGTTTTGGATCTGGATTGCTTTTGCCAAAACCACCCTTGTGGATGATTTTTGAAAAAAACATAAAAACAGCTAAAATCACAGAATTTGGGGGTAATTTTGATCCTACTGTATTGTTAAACTCAATGACATTCATTTCCACTAATTTCCAGTCTATTCTGAACATCTCACACGTCACAATATTGTTTATAGGCCTAAAAGTTGCACCGAGGTAGCTGTATGACTAAGCTAAGCGACACAAGTGTGCGGCACAAACACCTGGTCCATCTAGGAGTGGCACTGCAAGGGCATACAAGATGGCAGATTTAAAAAACTAGGCCCCAAACAGCACATGATGCAAAGTAGAAAAAGAGGTGCAATGAGGTAGTTATATGACTAAGCTAATATGACTAAGCTAATACCCCTTTTCCACTAGCTTAAAAAACACGGGTAAATGCACGGGGGTGCGCATTTACCCATGTTTTTTGCTAGTGGAAAAGGGTCCCCCCAAAAAAAAACCCGGATCAAGTGACCCGTGAATCCTACCTGGGTAGGACACGGGAATGATCCGGGTAGGGTTGTAGTGTAAACGGAAGCCGTGTCGATGCGACACAGCTCCGGTTTACACTGTATGGAAGGGCGCGGCGCTGGGAGATCATGGTGGATGTATAGGCTTGAATGGCCTTTTGCTGCTCCTCCATCCTCTGAAGCATATAGAGGGTTGAATTCCACCTCGTTACCACCTCTTGCTTCAGGTGATGGCAGGGCAGGTTCAGAAGTGTTTGATGGCGCTCCAGTCTTCGGCACGCGGTGGCTGAATGCCGAAAGTGGCCTGCAATTTTTCAGGCCACCGACAGCATCTCCTGCACGCCCCTGTCATTTTTCAAAAAATTCTGCACCACCAAATTAATTGTATGTGCAAACCATGCGAAGTAATGGAATTTGCCCAGATGTAATGCATGCACAATACTGGTGGCGTTGTCAGCTATCACAAATCCCCAGGAGAGTCTAATTTGGTTAAGCCATTGTGCGATGATGTCCCTCAGTTTCCGAAAGAGGTTGTCAGCTGTGTGCCTCTTACAGAAAGCGGTGATACAGTACATAGCGTAGCCTGCCTAGGAACGAGTTGGCGTTTGCGAGATGCTGCTACTGGTGCCACTGCTGTTGTTGCTGCGGGAGGCCATATATCTACCCAGTGGGCTGTCACAGTCAAATAGTCCTTAGTCTGCCCTGTTCCACTTGTCCACATGTCTGTGGTTAAGTGGACAGTGGGTACAATTGCATTTTTTAGGACACTGAGGACACTTTTTCTGACGTCTCTGTACATTCTCTGTATCGCCTGCCTAGTGAAGTGGAACCTAGATTGGATTTGGTACCGGGGACACACTACCTCAAACAATTCTCTAAGTCCCACTGAACTAATGGCGGATACCGGGCACACGTCTAACACAAACATAGCTGTCAAGGCCTCAGATATCCATTTTGCAAAAGGATGACTGCTGTCATATTTCATCTTCCTCACAAAGGACTGTTGGACAGTCATTTGCTTAGTTGAAGTAGTACAAGTGGTCTTCCAACTTCCCCTCTGGGATGACGATCGATTCCCAGCAGCAACAACAGCAGCGGCAGCAACAGCAGCAGTAGGCGTACCAATCAAGGATCCTCAGGAGGAATCCCAGTTAGGAGAGGACTCCTCAGTCTTGCCAGTGACATGGCCTGCAGGACTACTGACGTTCCTGACTGAGGAGGAAGTTGACGTTGAGGGAGTTGGTGGTGTGGCTTGCACGAGCTTGGGAGCTTGCGTACAAGAGGAAGAAGGGATTTAGGTGTCAGTGGACTGCTTACGCTCTTACCCAAAGTATCACAACTTGACACTGACTTCTGATGAATGCACTGCAGGTGATGTATAAGGGAGGATGTTCCTAGGTGGTTAACGTCCTTACTCCTACTTATTACAGATTGACAGAGGCAACACACAGATTGACACCTGTTGCCTGGATTTGTGGAGAAATAATTCCACACCAAAGAGGTGGCTTTTTTGGTATTTTACCCAGGCATCACAATGGGCTTATTCATTCCACGGACAACAGGTGTCTTCCCCGGTGCCTAATTTAAACAAACCACATCACCATCAGAATCCTCATCGTCAACTTCCTCCTCAGCGCCAGCAACACTCACATCCTCATCCTGGTGTACTTCAACAGTGACAACTTCAATTTGAATATCAGAAACTGGACTGTGGGTGCTCCTTCCAGCACTTGCAGGGGGCGTGCAAATAGTGGAAGGAGCCACCTCTTCCCGTCCAGTGTTGGGAAGGTCAGGCATCGCAACCGCCGACACACTTGGACTCTCCTTGGAGATTTGTGATATCATCTTAGAACGCACAATAATTCCTGTGATATTGAGGTGTTTGTGTCGCTTAGCTTTGCCATCCAGCGACCACAGTGCACCTCTTTTTCTCTTTTCTTTGCATCATGTGCTGTTTGGGGACTATTTTTTTAAGTGCCATCCTGTCTGACACTTCCGTATATGTCCAGTGGTACTGCCATTTGATATAATTCCCGACATTACTGCCATATAATTCCAGTGATTTTGTCATTTTCTTCCAGTGATTTGGACCAATAATACCATTGATTAGAACGAATAATTCCTGTGATTTTGTCATTTTCTTCCAGTGATTTGGACCAATAATACCATTGATTAGAACGAATAATTCCTGTGATTTTGTCATTTTTTTCCCAGTGATTTGGACCAATAATACCATTGATTAGAACTAATAATTATTGTGATATTGAGGTGTTTGTGTTGCTTAGCTTAGCCGTCCAGCGACCACAGTGCACCTCTTTTTCTCTTTTCTTTGCATCATGTGCTGTTTGGGGCCAATTTTTTTAAGTGCCATCCTGTCTGACACTGCAGTGCCACTCCTAGATGGGCCAGGTGTTTGTGCCGCCCTCTTGGGTCGCTTAGCTTAGTCATCCAGTGACCTTGGTGCAAATTTTAGGACTGAAATAGTATTGTGAGGTGTGAGGCGTTCAGAATAGACTGGAAATGAGTGGAAATTATGGTTATTAAGGTTAATAATACTATAGGATCACAATTACCCCCAAATTCTATGATTTAAGCTGTTCTTGAGGGTTTTTTTGAAAAACAACGCCCGAATGCAAAACACTCCCGAATCCGACAAAAAATTTTCAGGGAGGTTTTGCCAAAACGTGTCCGAATCCAAAACACGGCCGCGGAACCGAATCCAAAACCAAAACACAAAACCCGAAAAATTTCTCTAGATTAAATATTATTAACCCCTTTATTTGGAGTAAATAATATACAGCACAGGACAGCACCACTGAACTTATATAGCAGCACCACTTGGCTGGACTTATACGGCAGTACCACTGGACATATACGGCAGTATCACTGGACTGGACTTATACGCCAGTACCACTGGATTTATACGGCAGGATAACTGGAATTATACAGCAGGATCACTGGACTTATACGCCAGATCCACTGGAATTATACGACAGGATCACTTGATTTATATGCCAGTACCACTGGAATTATACGCCAGGATCACTGGAATTATACGGCAGTACCACTGGACATATACGGCAGTATCACTGGACTGGACTTATATACGCCAGTACCAGTGGAATTATACGGCAGGATCACTGGAATTATACGGCAGGATCACTAGATTTATATGGCAGGATCACTGGAATTAGACGGCAGGATCACTGGATTTATACGGCAGTTCCACTGGACTAATACGGCAGTATCACTGGACTGGATTTATATATGCCAGTACCACTGGAATTATATGGCAGGATCACTGGAATTATACGACAGGATCACTGGATTTATACGCCAGTACCACTGGAATTATACGCCAGGATCACTGGAATTATACGGCAGTACCACTGGACATATACGGCAGTATCACTGGACTGGACTTATATACGCCAGTACCAGTGGAATTATACGGCAGGATCACTGGAATTATATACAGCAGGATCACTAGACTTATACGGAAGGATCACTGGAATTATACGTCAGGATCACTGGATTTATATGGCAGTTCCACTGGATTTATACGGCAGTATCACTGGACTGGATTTATATATGCCAGTACCACTGGAATTATATGGCAGGATCACTGGAATTATACGGCAGGATCACTAGACTTATACAGCAGGATCACTGGAATTATATGTCAGGATCACTGGAACTATACGGCAGGAATACTGGACTTATACAACAGTATCACTGGAATTATATACGGCAGTACTGTTCGACATATATGGCAGTATCACTGGACATATACAGTAGCACAGGGACTGGACTGATGCAGGACAACACAGCACCACTGCAATGGACTGGACTTATACAGCAGCACTGGACATATGGCAGCAGAGGACACCACCACTGTGACTGGACTGATGCAGCACAATACACCACCATTGATCTGATGCAGCACAACACAGAACCACTGGACTGGATTTATACAGCAGCACTGGACATATGGCAGCAGAGGACACCACCACTGTGACTGGACTGATGCAACACAAGACACCACCACTGGACTGATGCAGCACAACACAGCACCACTGGACTGGATTTATACAGCAGCACTGGACATATGGCAGCAGAGGACACCACCACTGTGACTGGACTGATGCAACACAAGACACCACCACTAGACTGATGCAGCACAAGACACCACCACTGGACTGATGCATCACAAGACAGCACCACTGGACTGGACTTATACAGCAGGACTGGACATATGGCAGCAGGGGACACAACCACTGTGACTGGACTGATGCAGCACAAGTCACTAACACTGAACTGATGCAGGACACTGGGGACGGAGACACGTCCTCTCTCTACACTCTCCAATGCCGGAGTGAAAATGGTGGCGACGCTCGGCGACTTACATGGAATCCAAACCCCGTGAAAATCCGACAGCGGGATGATGACATTTTGCCCCGTTCTGGTTTCCAAGTCAGGCGGGAAAACACGAGCCGGGCTCGGGTCGTGTCATTCGGGCGTGTTCGGTTCTCTAGTTTGTGTACACTTCTGAAACAGACTCACGGGGACTAATTTAGTATGGAATGCATCAGCGATGCATTCGCATACTGAAGCCCCACTGAGGTGTGCGCCGGAGCCGCACTGCACATGTGCGCACACAGTGAGATGCGACGGCATCTCACTTATGCGAACGCCTCTGCCTGATTGACAGACAGGAGGCATTTTGCGGGATTGGCGGGGGCATCGATGCTGCATTTTAGGGACTGCGTTGGGGGCGTGGGCTGGACAACACAGGCTTGTCCGGATGATTTGAGGTGCGGGCCGCAGTGGCTGCGTTTCATCACACATAGCCACTGCGACCTGAAACATGGCTGCCCAGCGACTGCCTTCAGAGCTAGGCTGCGTAGGCAGGGGGCAACCCTAAACATGTGAGTGCTTCCCTGCATAGGGATGCACTTGCATTTTAGCAGGGGGGCAGGACTCAGCATGTGGAACGGCCCTGCACTGTGCTGGGTGGCCCCCCGCATGTTAGTGGAAAGACCTGTAGATTTGCAAATTTTCGCAAAGCTACAACTCATGCTGAAGTGGCCCCACTGTCTTTTAGGTGGTTTACCTTTGTTGCTCCTTATAGAGCTTCTGCTCTGTGGTTGATCTATGGTTGCATCTGTAGTTTCAGTTTTTGACTCACTTCCACCATGTCTAGCATCCTTGTAGTGTTGCAACTTTTAGCTTCTTTTGGTTGAAGCTGCCTCATGAAAGACTACGGGGTCTATTCATGCAGAAATATAAAAATGTATTGTTACTTATCACTATAGATTGCATCAATTCGATGTGATATATAACTTTGATAAGTAGCAATTCATGTATACTTATCTCTCCGGCGATGCGGTATCCAGGGCTGCCTCCAGTGGAGCTGTCTTCTCTGGTAGTCCCCTTCTGCGGTGTTGGAGTCTGCATTGGCTGTTGGGAGGTCAGGTGGTGGAGCCAGCACGGGTGCTGGTTAGAGAACATGGAAGCGTTGAGCTTCCCTGCTGCTTTGGCACTGAAGTTCAGATTATGCCATCCTGAGATGGCGAATCTGAACTCCATGGAAAAGCAGAAAGCTGAGTTCTTCGTTCCTTCATTACTCGAACTCACCATACTAAAGTTGGTGATGCGATTCAGCAGTGGAGAGGAGGTTCCACTGGAGAATAGCAAGTAGCAAAGAAAAGCCCCGTTTTCCGCATAACAGAACTTTTCTTTGCTACATGTGTAGAACTCTACATCTCTTGATTTTATGAGTTTTTGATTAGTGATGTCCCACAATCAGTATCCTTTGCTTTATTGACAATATCCAAGTATAGCACATGAGGTAGACTTGGGATCTAACTTGTGTCTTCTTTCTTTCTTTCTTTCTTTACACAGAGAAGACTGACACTTGGCCTTTTATCAGATCACACCTCCAATGGTGTTTTAGTTTTTACTGCCACTGCAGGTTCTCTATTCTTAAAGTATAGTGCAGTGAGGACTGCTTTTGCCCAGACAGAGAGATGTATTATACCCAAGGGCGTAGCCAGGGTCGGTGCTAGGGTGTTCAGCGCCCCCCTGCAAACTATAAATTTGCGCCCTCCCATATCCCACAAAGGGTCAGCGGGAAGGGGCATGGCCACACAATAGTACCCCCATTTAAAATTACGCCACACAGTACCACAATCTTATTCAACTTATACGTAATGCCCCACCCGTAGTAGTAGCGTCCTTACATGTAATGCACCCCAGTAGTAGTATCATCCTTATACATAATGCCCCCCCAGTAGTAGTAGCATCTTTATACTTAATGCCCCCCCAGTATTAGTAGCATCCTTATACGTAATGCCCCCCCAGTAGTAGTAGCGTCCTTATACGTAGTGCACCCCCAGTAGTAGCGTCGTTATACGTAATGCCCCCCCAGTAGTAGTAGCGTCCGTACTTGTAATACCCCCCAGTAGTAGCATCATTATATGTAATGCTCCCCCCAGTAGTAGCGTCGTTATACGTAATACTCCCGCCAGTAGTAGCATCCTTACATGTAATGCCTCCCCAGTAGTAGCGTCCATAATCCGCGCACACATAGACATACCTCACACATACACATATACACCCCCACCATACACACACATATATACACACACACACACACACACACACACACACACACACACACACCATACACACACATACATACATACATACATACATACATACATTTCTCTCTCTCCCTCCACTTACCTAAGTCTGGCTGGTTGCCACTGTAATTACTCTCCAGTCTCCCTCTGTACAGCATCCTGGTCAGTGTAGCTCCACCCCATTTCGTCCCGTGTAGCTTCGCCCCATTCCATCCCGTGTAGCTCCACCCCCTCCTCTGATCCATACACCGCGCTGTCACACAGGTGAGGGGAGGGGAGGAGGCTTTTCATGCTGCCGGCACCGCTGCCTGTTATACAGTGACAGGCACAGCAGCTGGCAGCAGCAGCAGGGGGCTAGGCGGCGCAGCAGCATGGAAGGGATGCAGAGCAGGGACAGCGCCTCTCCATCCCAGCGCCTCCCGGCATTGCATCCCTTTGCTGAGCGGGTAGCGCCGGGCCTGGGCGTAGCTATCATAGGTGAAGGCAGTGTAGCTGCTATGCGGCCCAGAGCTGAGAGGTGCCCATCTTCCCTGTCAAAGTTACATGTGTTATATACATTTTTCGCCATTGGGTGGTACGTAGGGGTCCTGTCAAACTTCTCCTTGAGGCCTGCAATATATCTAGGTATGCCCCTGTACCTGCTCATTGTAATGTGGTATAAAATAAACTGGAGGGCATTTCAATGTTATGTAATATGAACCGGGGCACTGTAATGTGGCACGATATGAACAGGGAGCACTATACAGTATATCCTAATGTGAATTGGGGGTGCTGTGCGGCATAATGTGTACTGGCAGCTCTATAAAGGTGACATAGGGTGAACTTAAGCACTACTGCCATTCATAAAAGAATCTAGGGCACTACAATGGGGCATAACATTAAATAGGGCTCTACTATGGTTCAGAAAATGAACTAGGACACTATTATAGGGCATAAAATTAACAACTGCTGCAGAGAAGAGTTTCTAGAAGCATTGGGATGGGGGCTCCTTCAAAATGTTGCTATGGTGCCCACAAAGTTCTGGCTGCGCCCCTGATTATGCCTGTACATATTGTGCGGGTATTACGCTTCCGTCTGGCAATCCCTGCTCTAGCCGCACAGCGCATTAGCCTAGTGCTGATGCATTGTGTCTGACCCTCAGACTGCTCCAGGGCACTTGTGCAAGATCTCCTGTGCAGCCCAGAGCCAGCAGCTGCTGTAGCCAGGGACAGCACTATCCCTGGCTGTGGTGTATGGGCAGCGACACCTGCAGCTGTCGAAATCGATAACTGCAGGTGTCAGAACGGTCAGTGCAACTGACTGTTCTTACATTGCCTGGCGTATCAGCGTATCGGTGTGCTATCTAAAAGATAGCAGTGGTGATAATGACAGAGGCGCACAGCGATATAGTAAATGCGGTTTCAGCTCCTGAAATCCAACATCAATGTAGCTTGATTTTCATAGGTTAAAATCTGTTAAAGCGAACCTTTAGGAAATAAAACCCCTAGCCTTAATAAGTCAGATGGCGCTAGAACCCTGGCATGAGTCAGGAGCCGGGCTCCATGCAACTTGGATTGTGCTGAACATCTATTTCTCATCTTTTTTGATATTTTGCTTCTTAGATGCTCTGCAATACTATAAAATCACTTCACAAGAATACACTGGCTAATTTTGTATGTGACACTTGTATACCTGTGTGTGAGGCTGAATCCCACAGGGATCTGTACTTGGGGGGTCATTCTGACCCGTTCGCACGCTGCAATATTTCGCAGCCATGCGAACGGGTCAGAACTGCGCATGTGCGTGGGCGGCAATACGCAGGCGCATCGCTGCCAGGCGACAGTTGTTACCGGGTAGCGACGAGGGTAATGAAGAAAGCATTCACAGCAGCGAACGCAAGAAGATTGACAGGAAGAGGCCGGCCAGGGGTGGAAACTCACCGTTTCCTGGAAGTGCCAAAGAAAACGCAGGCATGTCTGGCCGAATGCAGAGAGGGATCCTGACGTCAGCTCCAGGAAGGATCGTCGCAGCAGGTGAGTAAGTCCTGAGCTGTGCAGAGACTGCACAAACTTTTTGCTTGTGCAGTCTCTGCACAGCGGATCGCAGCCCTGCAAATCCCTAGCCCCCTCCCCTGTAGGCGGCGACTACCTGATCGCAGAGGTGCTAAAAGTAGCCTGCTAGCAATCAGGTCGGAATGACCCCCTTGGACCAGTGATTTTTAATAACTTTATTGGTGACATTGCAAATGATATTGAAAGGAAAGTTTTGCAGATGACACAAAGGTATGCAACCCAGGAGGGGTAAACCAAATGAATGATGATATACAGTAGGTAGACTAGAGGAATGGTCAAAAGCATGGCAATTACAGTTTAATGCCAAAAAATGCAAAATCATGCACTTGGGTCTCTATTGGAAACTACTGAGGAGGAAAGGGATCTAGGAGTCAATATTTCAGGTGACTTAAAGGCAGGTAAGCAATGTAACAAAGCAATGAGGAAGGCAATTTAGATGCTTGATTGCATATGGAGAGGAATTAGCAGCAGAAAGAAGTAATAATGTTACTGTGTAAGTCATTGGTATGGCCTCATCTAGAATACTGTCTTCAATTCTGTAGGCCATAGGCCATATCTCCAGAAGGATACTAATACATTGGAGACACAGAAGGGCAACTAAAATGGTGAATGGTCTACACCACAAATCTGGGAAGACTAAAAGATCTTAACATATATAGTTTGGAGCAGAGAAGGGAATGGGGGGACATGTTAGAAACATTGAAATATACAGTATCAAGGGTTTGAACAAGGTACGGGAGGGAAACATTCTTCAAAAGAAGAGAAATATTAGAACACAAGGACATGCACTGAAACTGGAGAGAGATAGGTTCAGGGGAAATCTGAGGAAAAATTACTTCACAGAAAGGGTAGTGGAAAAATAGACTATCCTCCTAGCAGAGGTGGTAGAGGCTAAGACAGTAGAGCAAATTAAATATGAATGGGATAGAATAAAAGCTATCCTTACAAGGATAAGGATAAGGATCAAATAGGTTTTGAGGTAACAATATTGTTAAAAAAGGGGCAGACTAGATGGGCCAAGTGGTTCTTATCTGCCGTCAAATTCTTTGTTTTTATAATCTATATACAGATAGAGCCATGCTAATCATGGCTTCATCTGCGACTGAGTGCACCCGGCGAGGCAGTCTCCCGTGCATGAATGGGACACGCGGGCGTCATAGACATGCACGCGCCCCATTCAAAGTGAATTGGAGCATCACTGAGCACATGCCGGCATGTCAGGGCGCAGGTGGCCTAAAGGGAGCTGTCCTTCGGATTGTGTGGTCATTCCAACTGCACCTTTGGAGTCACTGGCTGATGTGCTAGTACCCACTTGTTGCTCCCTCCAGCGGCGTGATTGTTGTCGCCGGTTGGGATATTTGTACTCCTGAGATGTGCGGGTGCCCCCCAGCCAGGGGTAAACTTGTCGCTGTTGATAATCTCTTTGTACCGGGTGAGCTTTTCTTTCTTAAAACAGACCAGTTCCTGATGGTACTGTTCCATCTGACTATTTAATTTAGCGATCCAATCAGTTTGGGTATCTAGCAATAAAGCTGGTTTATGCTCTCCTCCTAACACTTGAAGTTGCTCTTTGACATTATTAAACTATCTCGTGGATTCTTCCACTACAAGTAAGATAAGGTCCATCGAGCATTTATTGAGGATCGCAACCAACCGACGGCAAAAGGAGGTATTATAATGGCCTAACGTCAGTGGGTTGCGAATCCTAAAGCCCCGGGGTATCAAATTGTTCCGATAATAGTAGGATAAGGAAATGCCATGATATAAGAAATCACATTCCTTTTGCTTCATCCTCATCCACTTCTTATACAACTCCTCACTGATACTTTTAACCGATTCATCTTCCAACCGTCTCTCCACCAGGATAGCCTTAGCCTCTACATCGGATAAAATGAGGTGCTCACTGGCATCCCGTTGTATAACATCTAATGCAGACTCCACTTCAGAGTTAATATCAGACATGACCAAAAAAATATATAGATCTGTAGCCGCTGTAGCAAGAGAGGTCCTTACTTGGAGATCTCCACTGAAAGGTTAAAATGCAGCTGGAATAACTGCAAGCAATATCCTGGTCCTGGGTCAGTTGTGTAACAACATTAGGGCGTGCCCTGGAATGGATAAACGTTCTGGATAGTGGCTACCATCCCGATGTGAATCCAAATGCACATACAGGAAACAAGACCGGCACTCCCCTTTATTGGTGTATGCGGCTGTGGTGCCCTCCTAGAGAAAACTGCAGTTCCTCAATACTAGATTCGTGGCTGCAACCCCGTCCTCAGGGCCAGACAAGCCAAACTGAACCACACTGATAGAATATATACACATACAAAAACAAGACATTATTGCTTAACTACCGAACTCGCAATTTATGCGAGTACGCCGTATTACTTCAGATCCAGAAGAGACTTTGGTGGCTGTGAATAAGATGTTGCTCAGGTTTGCTTAAAGGGGGTATCCTATCAGGGAACTTGAGAAAGCCAAGACACGGGCATTGAAAATTACTAGAGAACAAACATTATGTCCGAGGGTATCGCAGCAAACTTCAGTACGCCAAAAACTCCCTTGGGTTAACAAGTACACAACAGCTACCAATGATAGAGTTAAAAGAGCTAAACATCTATGGCCGTTGATACAGACAGATCCAGCAATGTCAACCTTAGCCAACACTTCTCTATTGCCTAGCCATACCTGAGGCAGGAATGTTGGTGATTATTTAATGAAATTGGATGTTTCGAATCTCACTAAGAACCAGGAATTGCATTTTCTAAGAGCTAAGAATGGTTGCTATAGGTGCTTGGGCTGTGCCACGTGTAATACTCTAATCACGGGAACTACATTTAACCATCCATTGACGGGTAAAAAAACTTTCCATTAAATACCGACTTACATGTACCACCACACATGTAGTTTATTTACTTACCTGCCCTTGTGGTCTTGCCTATGTTGGCAATACCATACGGCAGTTTCGTGAACGAATGACATTACACCGAAGTGCAATTAAAAAAGCACATCAGAAGGGGGTGAGTGATCAACCATTTGCCCGCCACTGTTTGTCAGCCAAACACGGGGTGCCGAGCATTAGGGCCATATTGATTGATCATGTCCCTAGCGCCCTGCGAGGTGGTAATAGGGAAAGTCCCTTATTACAAAGAGAACCTCGTTGGATCTACAAGTTGGGAACACTGTCTCCCAGGGGTCTCAGTGAGAACCTTGGAATACAGTGTTTCCTTTCACGAAATAATAATTACAGTGGTTAGTAATTATTGTATTTTGTGATATATAACTTTAGATATTATCTCCAAAGTAGTATGTGCTTATAGTATAGAGGTGGTCCTCTATGGATCGTATACTCCATCTGCCAATGTATGTTTTTTATTGGTTATCTGTTTTCTTTCTTTTTGACGTTTCTCTTGTTTATTGTTTATCATTAGGTGGTTGGTTTCCATGGGAACTTGCCTGCAATGCTGCCCAACGCACTGCAGTGGTTGGCAACATGTAAACGCAGCCGACCTAACTGGTGGGCGGCTGAGCTGGGGAGCGGGAAGTCTCGATGGTTACCATGGGGACTAGCCTGCGACACGGCGCGCAGTGACGTCACGAGAAGGCGATGCGGAAGTGGTGCCGGTCTCACGGGCGGGCGTGTGGCGCCGTTGAGCAGGTGAGAATAGTTAAGCAATAATGCCTTGTTTTTGTATGTGTATATATTCTATCAGTGTGGTTCAGTTTGGCTTGTCTGGCACTGAGAACAGGGTTGCATCCCCGAAACATGTTGGATCATTAAACTGACCTTCATTATCTCTACTTAAGAGTCTGCTTGAGTGCCGCCTGCTCCACGAATCCAGTATTGAGGAACTGTAGTTTTCTCTAGGAGGGCGCCACAGCTGCATACACCAATAAAGGGGAGTGCCGAGCTTGTTTCCTGTATATATATATAAATATATATATATAAGGTAAAAGCGGTAAAGCAAACAGCGGCACTCAGGGTCTTAAGCAGTAAAAAGTGTATTGAAAATCACTTCATAGATCCCAACGTTTCGGGACACGCAAGTCCCTTTGTCCAGGTGAATATATATATATATATATATATATATATAAAGATAGATAGATATGTTAGAGATGAGCGGGTTCTGTTCCCTGAGAACCGAACCCCCCCCCCCCTTTCCCCCCCCCGAACTTCACCACCCGAGCTCGGGTTTTCCCGCCTGATTCGGAAACCAGAACGAGGCAAAATGTCATCATCCCGCTGTCGGATTCTTGCCGGGTTTGGATTCCATATAAGGAGCCGCGCATTGCCGCCATTTTCACTCCGGCATTGGAGAGTGTAGAGAGAGGACGTGTCTCCGTCCTCAGTGTCCTGCATCAGTTCATTGATAGTGTCTTGTGCTGTATCAGTCCAGTCACAGTTGTTGTGTTGTTTGGAGGATAAAATAGGGAAAGATCAAGAACCACTTCCTCCCAGTGCTGAAGCTGCTGCCACTAGTCATTTATTTATTTTATTTATTACCAGTTATTTAAATAGCGCACACATATTCCGAAGCCCTTTTCAGATAATATTTGCCCATTCACATCTGTCACTGCCCCAGTGGAGCTTACAATCTACATTCCCTGAGACATGTACACACAGACACATTCACGATAGGGTTAATTTAACCTGCCATTATATTTTTGGGATTGTGGGAGGAAACCGGAGTACCCAGAGGAAACCCAAGCAAGTACTGGGAGAATATACAAACTCCGCACAGTTAGGGCCATGGTGGGAATCGAACCCATGACCTCAGTGCGGTGAGGCAGTAATTCTAACCATTACACCATCCGTACTGTCCGTCATGACATAGATGATGAAATGCCATCAACGTCGTCTGCCAAGGCTGATGCCCAATGTCATAGCAGAGGGCATGTCAAATCCAAAAAGCAAAAGTTCAGTAAAATGACCCAAAAAAAGAAATTTAAATGGTCTGAGGAGAAACGTAAAATTGCCAATATGACATTTACGACACGGAGTGGCAAGGAACGGCTAAGGCCCTGGCCTATGTTCATGACTAGTGGTTCAGCTTCACATTATGATGGAAGCCCTCATCCTCCCACTAGAAAAATGATAAGTTAAGCTGGCAAAAGCACAGCAAAGAACTGTGCATTCTAAGAGAGTCCAAAGGTCTCGGCGGTTGCGATGCCTGACCTTCACAACACTGGATGGGAAGAGGTGGCTCCTTCCACCATTTGCACGCCCCCTGCAAGTGCTGGAAGGAGCACCCACAGTCCAGTTTCTGATATTCAAATTGAAGATGTCACTGTTGAAGTACACCAGGATGAGGATATGGGTGTTGCTGGTGCTGAGGAGGAAGTTGACGATGAGGATTCTGATGGTGATGTGGTATGTTTAAATCAGGCACCCAGGGAGACACCTGTTGTCCATGGGATGAATAAGACCATTGTGATGCCTGGGCAAAATACCAAAAAAGCCTCCTCTTCGGTGTGGAATTATTTCTCCACAAATCCGTGTTTTGCCTCTGTCAATCTGTAATAAGTAGGGGTAAGGATGTTAACCACCTAGGAACATCCTCCCTTATAGGTCACCTGCTGCGCATTCATCAGAAGTCAGTGTCAGGTTCTGAAACTTTGGGTAAGAGCATAAGCAGTCCACTGACACCTAAATACTTTCTTCCTCTTGTACCCAAGCTCCTGCAAGCCACACCACCAACTACCTCAACATCAACTTCCTCCTCAGTCAGGAACGTCAGTAGTCCTGCAGGCCATGTCACTGGCAAGACTGAGGAGTCCTCTCCTAACCGGGATTCCTCCGGAGGATCCTTGAGTGGTACGCCTACTGCTACTGTTGCTGCCACTGCTGTTGTTGCTGCTAGAAGCCGATAATCATCCCAGAAGGGAAGTCGGAAGACAACTTGTACTAATTCAACTAAGCAATTGACTGTCCAACAATCCTTTGAGAGGAAGATCAAATATGACAGCAGTCATCCTTTTGCAAAGCGGATAACTGAGGTCTTGACAGCTATGTTGGTGTTAGACGTGTGTCCAGTATCCGCCATCATGTCAGTGGGACTTAGAGAAATGTTTGAGTAAGTGTGTCCCCGGTGCCAAATCCCATCTAGGTTCCACTTAACTAGGCAGGCGATACCGAGAATGTACAGAGACGTCTGAAAAAGTGTCCTCAGTGTCCTAAATAATGCAGTTGTGCCCACTGTCCACTAAACCACGAACATGTGGACAGGTGGGACAGGGCAGACTAAGGATTATATGACTGTGACAGCCCACTGGGTAGATGTATTGCCTCCCGAAGCAACAACAACAACAGCAGTGGCACCAGTAGCAGCATCTCGCAAACGCTAACTCGTTCCTAGGCAGGCTATGTTATGTATCACTGCTTTCCGTAAGAGGTACACCGCTGACAACCTCTTACGGAAACTGAGGGACATCATCGCACAATGGCTTACCTCAATTAGACTCCCCTGGGGATTTGTGATATCGGACAATGCCACCAATATTAAGTGTGCATTTCATCTGGGCAAATTCCAGCATGTCCCATGTTTTGCGCATACAATTAATTTGGTGGTGCAGAATTTTTTGAAAAATGACAGGGGCATGCAGGAGATGCTGTCGGTGGCCCGAAAAATTGTGGGTCACTTTTGACATTCAGCCACTGCGTGCCGTAGACTGGAGCGCCAGCAAACACTCCTGAACCTGCCCTGCCATCAACTGAAGTAAGAGGTGGAAATGAGGTGGAATTCAACACTCTATACGCTTCAGAGGATGGAGGAGCAGCAAAAGGCCATTCAAGCCTACACATCCACCTACGATATAGGCAAAGGAGGGGGAATGCACTTGACTCAAGTGCAGTGGAGAATGATTTCCGTCTTGTGCAAGGTTCTCCAATCCTTCGAACTTGCCACATATGAAGTCAGTTCAGACACTGCCAGCTTGAGTCAGGTCATTTCCCTCATCAGGCTTTTGCAGAAGCAGCTAGATAAATTGAAGGAGGAGCTAAAACGGAGCGATTCAGCAAAGTATGTGGGACTTGTGGATGGAGCCCTTCATTCGCTTTGCCAGGATTCAAGGGTGGTCAATCTGTTGAAATCACTACATTTTGGCCACCGTGCTAAATCCTAGGTTTAAAGCCTACGTTGTATCTCTCTTTCTGGCTGACACAAGTCTGCAGAGGTTCAAAGACCTGCTGGTGAGAAAATTGTTAACTCAAGAAGAACGTGACCCGTCAACAGCGCCTCCTTCATTTTCTCCCGCAACTGGGGCTGCAAGGAAAAGGATAACATTTCCTAGCCCACCCGCTGGTGGTGATGCAGGGCAGTCAGGAGCAAGTGCTGACATCTGGTCCGGACTGAAGGACCTGCCAATGATTACTGACATGTCTACTGTCATTGCATATGATTCTGTCACCATTGAAGGAAAGGTGGAGGATTATATGAGGGACAGTAGGCATGTCAGACAAACCGTATGTATACTGGCAGGAAAAAGAGACAATTTGGATGCCCTTGTACACACCGAAAGGGGTGAGGAATTGGAGGATGAGGAAGAGGTTGACATCTTGCCTCTGTAGAGCCAGTTTGCCTCTGTAGAGTCAGTTTGTGCAAGGAGAGATTGATTGCTTCTTTTTTGGTGGGGGCCCACACAAACCAGTCATTTCAGCCACATTTGTGTGGCAGACCCTGTCGCTGAAATGATTGGTTTGTTAAAGTGTGCATGTCCTGTTTATACAACATAAGGGTGGGTGGGAGGGCCCAACGACAATATCATCTTGCACCTCTTTTTCTTCTTTGCATCATGTGCTGTTTGGGAACTAGTTTTTTTAAGTGTCATCTTGTCTGTAATTGCAGTGCCACTCCTAGATGGGCCAGGTGTTTGTGCCGCACACTTGTGTCGCTTAGCTTGGCCATCCAGCTACCTCATTGCACCTCTTTTTCTTCTTTGCATCATGTGCTGTTTGGAGACTAGGCTTTTAAAGTGCCATCCTGTCTGACACTGCCGTACAACTCCAGGGGTACTGCCGTATATGTCCAGGGGTACTGCCATATAAGTCCAGTCCAGTGGTGCTGTCTTGTGCTGCATCCGTCCAGTGGTGGTGTCTTGTGCTGCCATAAGTCCAGTAGTGGTGTCCTGTGCTGTATAGTATTTACTCCAAATAAAAGGGTTATATACATTACTTATATTATTATCCAAATAATTTTTACAGGGTTTGCCCTGTGTGGTGTAGGGGTATGCTTGCCTGTGCTGCATATTATTATAATAGCTCCAAATAAAAGGGTTATTATTATCAAAATTAATTTTACAGGCTTTGCTGTGTGTATGTGTGGTTTAGGGGTACGCTCTCCTGTGCCACCAATATTGTGCGTGTATTACATCTGGGCAAATTCCAGCACGTCCCATGTTGTTTGTGCCGCACACTTGTGTCGTTTAGCTTAATCATACAGCTACCTCATTGCACCTCTTTTTCTTCTTTGCATGATGTGCTGTTTGGGGACTAGTTTTTTTAAGTGCCATCCTGTCTGCAACTGCAGTGATACTCCTAGATGGCCAGGTGTTTGTGCCGCACACTTGTGTCGCTTAGCTTAGTCATACAGCTACCTCATTGCACCTCTTTTACTTGCCACCTTGGTGCAACCATTTGGCCCAAAAACAATTTTGTGAGGTGTTCAGAATAGTCTGGAAGTGAGTGGAAATGAATGTTATTGAGGTTAATAATACAGTAGGATCAAAATTACTCCCAAATTCTGTGATTTTAGCTGTTTTTATGCTTTTTTCAAAAATCATCCATATCCAAAACCAAAACCAAAACACGAAAGGGTGGTTTTGGCAAAACCAATCCAGATCCAAAACACAAGCATGGAACCAGAACCAGAACTAAAACCAAAACACAAAACACGAAAAGTGCCCGTCGTACATCTCTAATATATATACACCAGGCTAGGTTCTCTGGGGAATACCTTACAAGTATGGCCCCTATAGCAATGCGAGAACCAGGCAGCACTCACTGGGCTTTTTAAAAAATCAATTGTATTAAGAGCTGTAGTTATAAAGCATTGAACAGCATATTCAGTCTCACCAACATGGTAGTTTTTTCTTGTTCACAGCACTGCACCTTGATAAAAACGTCTATATGACGTTGAAAAGTTGGTGAGACTGAATATGCTGTTTAATGCTACAACTCGTAATACAATTGGTTTTTGAAAAAGCCTGGTGAGTGCCACCTGGTTCTTGCATTGCTATAGGGGCCATACTTGCAAGGTATTCCCCAGAGAACCTAGCCTGGTGTACATTAATTATGGAGGACACCCCGGCATCTGAACAAGGACAGTGAGTGCCAAAAAGATATATATATATATATATATATATATATATATATATAATACTTTGGCATATTAATGTTTTACATTTGCATCTACTGTAGATGTATTTGCTGACATTTATTGAGACAATTAAAAAAACAATTGCGATTTTTTTCATCTTCTGTTTCCGGATTTGGATATATTGTGTCATGCAGTCTTGTCCTAATGGCTTTTTTTAAAGGTTTCTAATATTCTGTCTGCCTATGTTTCTATTACCTAGGAGCAGCTATTAAAAAAAAGACTCTAATTTTTAATTTTTATTGCGCTAATTTGAAATTGTGTAGGTTAATCACTAAATCAGTATTTCTTGGTATTCTGTGACTATTTTACTGTATAACCAGCTTTCTGTCTATGCCATTTATGTGACACCCTGTAAAAGCAGGAATTATTTATAACTGACCATTAGACATTGTTGAAGGGTTTTTATAAGACATTAGTTAAAATCTAAGTTACATGTATATTGGGAATACATGGTCTGGCAAGATTCTGGTTTCATCCAGTCTTTATTTGGAAAATCCTTTTGTATATCCTAGTAACTTGCAGTTCCACCTTACATAGATATTAACCTGCACATGTTCTGTTACACAGATGTTGGTGAGATACCTCAGACAGCTGAACTATTCCAGAGTTTGTGTCCAGGGAAGCTAAGTAAAACAATATGCATCTTTATGTTGTACTTTGATATTTAGATTTTACATCATGCTCAGATGTCGTCAATATAACAAGGACACCGAAGAACCAACAACATGATTCTGCACTGCACGTGAAGGTCAGAGCCGTTTGAAATATGAATGGTCTTCGTCTGAAGTGATTGCGTTTATATCTTACTAGCTGACATATTGGAATTCCAAAGGAAATCAGATTGTTCTGGTGTATGATTTTCAGTAATAACAATGTGTTCTTGTGCATGGCAATGAACTATCAATATGATATAAAATTGGTGCGAGAAATGCTTTCAAGTAAAAAGATGACAATATGGAACTTTATAGAGAATAATACATCATACCAAACACTTAGAATGTTCTTTTTACATTGGTTGGACTGGCATCCATATTTTATGGTAGTTTACGCAAAATGATGTGCATTACACTAAGGCTAGGCACATCCATGATCACCTGCACATTGCCCAATGACAGTGCTTTCCAGCCTCCACCATGTCCTGCATCAATTAAATAAATATAAATATTCTACTGGAAAGTTACTATTATCATGGTAGTGTAGGCAGATAAGCATCACTCACCAGTCTTGTATCAAGATGTCAATAAAATACCTTAGATCCTATGTTTCGAGGTCAAAACCCCGTCGTCAGGGACAGCATAGTGAATACATAGTGCACACAAGCAACATTTATACCTACACCTGAACACTCTAATTAGAGATCGCTGCTTACTCACCTGGAGGACGCCGCCAGCATGCTTCACAGAACTCGTGCCTGTGTCCAGTGTCGCAGGGCCCGTGATGTCATCGGCCAGCGCCCCCAGCGTGAGCAGCATCATTCCCATAGTTACTAAACAAGAAAAATATAAAAATACATAGAGGCACGATCAGCACTTTTAAATCAGCTATAAAAGATGATATGAAATAATTATCACAACATATCCATATATATCTTAAGTTGTGTAATGGATTCAGCTACTGGTACACTTAAAGTGCACAAGAAACATCATAAAAAAATACTGTTTACAAACATATAATTCCTAAATAATATACAATTTATGAAAAAATACAGTTTATAAAAAACATGGTAGACCCAACGTCTCATTTAATCCTCATGGGGAAATGGTGTCTAATTATCATGGTAGGAAAGTGTGCTTCAACAGGCCTTTTTATTCTCCCAATAAGAGGTAAAGATATGTAGAAATTAAAAAAGAAATTACATATTAAATTACATTCTTCCAACTTAGGCCCACAAACAGGTATGGAGTTACCCGGGCAGTCAATGGACAGTAATTAATGACAAGGTATTCTGACGATGTTTGATGTTTGTAGTAAAACAAACTGCATAGATAGTGGAAATCTGGAAAAAATATGCTCTGTCCAATATAAGCAGTTGATTTACAGAAGCTCTCCTCTTAGATCATATTTTATGTGAAATTATGTTTTGTATTAGGTAGATATCACCATGTACTTTATGCTAAAATTTATTTCTTAGCATTTTGTAATGATTTCACTACTGGTAAGAAAATATGCCTTGACTCCCATCTAGATACATAAGTATATACGGTGTACGGCATAATGTATGTATGTACAGAGAGAGAGAGAGAGAGAGAGAGAGAGGAGATTATGGGTTAGTATAGTGCATTTTTGCCTGGTTGCTCATCATGACATTGTTAGGTGTATAGGTATATTTACTTTATATATAGGGAAAAAATTATATATAGTGGCAAAAGCAACAACTACATGAGTGAAAGATTAGAGATTTAACTTAGTTGAATTAATATTTTGGACTCTTCTAAGAAGCTACAGTATATATATATATATACATATTTGAGGCCATCTTTGTACATTTCACAGTAGGCTAGGTTTACAGATGTGCTAAAACACCACTCATCTGCTATTCATCAGGTCAAAGCCAGCCAGCACTATTACTCTCTGTGATTGCAGTAGGGGGTTGATCTCAGCTAATCTTCCCTTCATGTACCTCCATGCATATGTGGTGGTCAGGAGTTGCTGAATGACAGTTATAGCAAGGTTTCTCTCCTTCATTCACTACTGGTGCGGAACAGCTGCATATCACCTGGACTTCCAATACTATGCTATGCTTCTTATTTGCTCTGTGCTATCATTTCCATATTGAGCATCCTTTAACTTCATATCCTCCTTCTCTACCTTTATTCCTTAATTTGGTTTCATCACTCAATAAGTGAGGCACATACAATCTCAGGTATGTTAACAAAAGTCTAATACCATGTGTGTGAGAAAATATAACTGTATTAATTCAGTAGTGTCAGTAATTTGGTAGATAGTAAGCTTGCGAGCAGGGCCTTCCTCTATGTGTCTGTTTTTACCCAGTTTTGTTCTATTACTGTTGTTCTAATTGTAAAGCACAACAAAATATGCTGCGCAATATAAGAAACTGCTAGTAAATAAATAAATAAGAGAGGACAGTATAGCCGCACAGAAGATGTTATACTGTATTTTGCAAGAGACAACTACTGATACTGTACCTAAAATATAATCACACTACATCCATTTCAGTCATTGTGAGGGAGCTATTCCACACCTTTCATAACATATACATTTCCTCAAATGTATTAATATTATTATTACACTGTCAGGTCACATTATCATGACCACCTTTTAATTTGACATTGGCAGTGCATAGCCCATGAAGTATGTCATGTGTTATGTGCTGTGTATATAAGGAGTTTCGATAGGCCGTCTGCACACATATGACTCGTTGCTGTCATGGATAAAAGGGGCGATTTATATGAGTTAAAAAAGGGATGATTATCAGCTTTCGGACCAAGGGTTGCAGAATTTCTTAAACAGGGTAGTTTGTGAACTGTTCGCGTGCTACTGTTGTGGAGGTGGATCGTGACTGGAAAAATGGTACCAATGCACAAGACCGACGTGGAAACGGCAGAGCACAACGAGCCATTGATGTGTGACGTGAACGTCGGCTACGAAGGTGCGTGAGGACAGACTGACACGCTACAGTGGAGCAGCTCACTGTCAACATGAACCTGGAGCTACAGATGTGTCTAAAACGACAGTTCAGCCCATCCAGCTGCTGACCAATTGTATTATTATTATTATTAATATTATTATTATTATTACTACTAATAATAATTAGAGATGAGCGGGTTCGGTTCTCTGAGAGCCGAACCCCCCCCCCCCGAACTCCACGTGTCAAACACGGGTCCGAGCCAGGCTCGGTTGTTCCCGCCTGACTCGGAAAACCCGAACGAGGCAAAATGTCATCATCCCGCTGTTGGATTCTCGCGAGATTCGGATTCCATATAAAGAGCCGCGCATCGCCGACATTTTCACTCGGGCATTGTAGAGGGTACAGAGAGGAAGTGGCTATGTTCTCTCAGTGTCAAATCTCAATATCAGTGCCCAGTATCAGTGCTTATTGCTGCTCAGTAATACTAGTACAGTGTCTCTCTTGTGCTGCATCTTGCTGCTGTAGGGTGCTGTGGTAGTAGTGTCCTGTGACTGCATCGGTCATCATCATTCCAGTCACAGTGGTATCTGGGGGGATGGGGGGGTGACAATTCCAGAGTGCTTTTGTGCTGCTCACTAATACTAGTATAGTGTCTTGTGCTGCATCGTGCTGCTCAGTGTCAGTTCTCTGTAGTATCATCAGTGCTCAGTATCATCAGTGCTCAGTATCACTGCTCATTGTCTTGTGGTGCTCAGTAATACTACATTAGTAATACTAGTACAGTGTCTTGTGCTAATCGTGCTGCTCGGTGTCAGTTCTCCGTAGTATCATCAGTGCTCAGTATCAGCAGTGCTCAGTATCATCAGTGCTCAGTATCATCAGTGCTTAGTATCACTGCTCATTGTCTTGTGGTGCTCAGTAATACTACATTACTAATACTAGTACAGTGTCTTGTGCTGCATCTTGCTGCTGTAGGGTGCTGTGGTAGTGTTCTGTCACTGTGCATAGGTCATCATCGTTCCAGTCACAGTGATATCTGGTATCTATCTAGTGGTATCTAATTCCAGACATTACTGCCGTCTAATTCCAGATATATTACTGCCATATAATTCCACACATTAAAAAATGGAGAACAAAAATTTGGAGGGTAAAATAGGGAAAGATCAAGATCCACTTCCACCTAGTGCTGAAGCTGCTGCCACTAGTCATGGCAGAGACGATGAAATGCCATTAACGTCGTCTGCCAAGGCTGATACCCAATGTCATAGTAGAGAGCATGTAAAATCCTAAAAGCAAAAGTTCAGTAAAATGACCCAAAAATCTAAATTAAAATCATCTGAGGAGAAGCGTAAACTTGCCAATATGCCATTTACGACACAGAGTGGTAAGGCCCTCTCCTATGTTCCTCATGACTAGTGGTTCAGCTTCACATGACGATGGAAGCACTCATCCTCCCGCTAGAAAAATGAAAAGATTTAAGCTGGCAAAAGCACAGCAAAGAACTGTGCGTTCTTCTAAATCACAAATCCCCAAGGAGAGTCCAATTGTGTCGGTTGCGATGCCTAACCTTCCCAACACTGGACGGGAAGAGGTGGCTCTTCCACCATTTGCACGCCCTCTGCAAGTGCTGGAAGGAGCACCCACAGTCCAGTTCCTGATATTCAAATTGAAGATGTCACTGTTGAAGTACACCAGGATGAGGATATGGGTGTTGCTGGCGCTGAGGAGGAAATTGACAAGGAGGATTCTGATGGTGAGGTGGTTTGTTTAAGTCAGGCACCTGGGGAGACACCTGTTGTCCATGGGATGAATATGGCCATTGACATGCCTGGTCAAAATACAAAAAAAAAATCACCTCTTCGGTGTGGAATTATTTCAACAGAAATGCGGACAACTGGTGTCAAGCCATGTGTTGCGTTTGTCAAGCTGTAATAAGTAGGGGTAAGGACGTTAACCACCTAGGAACATCCTCCCTTATACGTCATCTGGAGCGCATTCATCAGAAGTCATTGACAAGTTCAAAAACTTTGGGTGACAGCGGAAGCAGTCCACTGACAACTAAATCCCTTCTTCTTCTTGTACCCAAGCTCCTGCAAACCACACCACCAACTCACTCAATGTCAATTTCCTCCTTAGACAGGAATGCCAATAGTCCTGCAGGCCATGTCACTGGCAAGTCTGACGAGTCCTCTCCTAACTGGGATTCCTCAGATAGATCCTTGAGTGTAACGCCTACTGCTCCTGGCGCTGCTGTTGTTCCTGCTGGGAGTCGATCGTCATCCCAGAGGGGAAGTTGGAAGACCACTTGTACTATGAAATGATTGGTTTGTTTGGGCCCCCACCAAAAAAGAAGCAATTATTCTCTCCTTGCACAAACTGGCTCTACAATAGCAAGATGTCATCCTCATCCTCAGATTCTCCCCCCCCCCCCTTCAGTGTTTACATCCTCCTCCTCACAGAGAAATAATATTCAAACAAACCACATAATTTAGGTGTCAGTAAACTGCTGATGCTTTTACCCAAAGTTTCTGAACTTGACAATGACTTATGATGAATGCGCTGCAGGTGATATATAAGGGAGGATGTTCCTAGGTGGTTAACGTCCTTACCCCTACTTATTATGGATTGACAAAGGCAACAGATGGCTTGACACCCGTTGTCTGGATTTGTGAAGAAATAATTTCACATCGAAGAGGTAAGCCTTTTTTAAATTTTGGTATTTTGCCCAGGCATGACAATGGTCTTTTTCATCCTATGGCCAACAAATGTCTCCACTTGTGCCTTAT
Organism: Pseudophryne corroboree; assembly: GCF_028390025.1. Classification (NCBI taxonomy): domain Eukaryota; kingdom Metazoa; phylum Chordata; class Amphibia; order Anura; family Myobatrachidae; genus Pseudophryne; species Pseudophryne corroboree. The sequence goes on from NC_086444.1 coordinate 674,408,599, forward strand.
TCAAACAAACCACATCACCATCAGAATCCTCATCGTCAAATTCCTCCGCAGCGCCAGCTACACCCATATCCTCCTCATCCTGGTGTACTTCTACAGTGACATCCTCAATCTCAATATCAGCAACTGGACTGGCGGTGCTCCTCCCAGCACTTGCAGTGGGTGTGCAAATGATGGTAGTAGCCTCCTCTTCCCATACAGTCTTGGAAAGGTCAGTCCTAGACATCGCAACCACGGACACATTTGGACTCTCCATGGGGATTTGTGATATCTCTCAGTCTGAATGCACAGTTGTTTTTTCCTCTGCTTTAACAAGCTTTATTTTTTAATTTTTCAAGAAGGAGGAGGGCTTCCATCTTCATGAGAAGCTGAACCACCAGTCATGAACATAGGCCAAGGCCTTAGCCTTTCCTTGCCACTTCGTGTCGTGAATGGCATATTGCCATTTTTATGTTTCTCATCAGATAATTTCTTTTTTTTTTGTTATTAACTCTTGCTTCTTGGATTTTACATGTCCTCTATGACATTGGGCATCGACCTTAGCAGACGACGTTGATGGAATTTTATCGTCAATGTCATGACTGGTGGCAGCAGCTTCAGCACTAGTACTAGGAACTGGAAGTGGTTCCTGATCTTTCACTATTTTTTCCCCAAAATTTTTGTTCTCCATTTCACAGGACAGCGCCCCTTTATTATTACAGCACACAGAACAGTGCCCCTTTATTTTTACAGCAAACAGAACAGTGCCCCTTTATATTTACAGCACCCCTGTATTTTTACAGCATATGGGACAGGGCTAGTGTTCCTTTATTTGTATAACACCCCTGTATTTTTACAGCATACAGGACAGGGCCAGTGTTCCTTTATTTTTACAACACCCTGTATTTTTACAGCATTCAGGACAGGACCAGTGTCCCTTTATTTTCACAGGACACAGGACAGGGACACAGCAACCCTGTATTTTAACAACACCTCTGTATTTTTACAGCATATAGGACAGGGCCAGTGTTCCTTTATTTTTACAACACCCCTGTATTTCTACAGCATACAGGACAGGGACACAGCACCCCTGTATTTTCACAGCACCCCTGTATTTTTATAGCATGCAGGACAGGGCCAATGTTCCTTTATTTTTACAGCACCCCTGTATGTTTACAGAATACAGGACAGGGCCAGTGTACCTTTATTTTCACAACACCCCTGTATTTTTACAGCATACAGGACAGGGACATATCACCCCTGTATTTTATCAACACCCCTGTATTTTTACATCATACAGGACAGGGCCAGTGTTCCTTTATTTTTACAACACCTCTGTATATTTATAGCATACAGGACAGGGACACAGCACTCCTATATTTTCACAGAACCCCTGCAGTTTAACAACAGCCCTGTATTTTTACAGCATACAGGATAGGGCCAGTGTTCCTTTATTTTCACAACACCCCTGTATTTTTACAGCATACAGGACAGGCACACAGCACCTCTGTAATTTAACAACACCCCTGTAATTAATTTTACAGCATACAGGACAGGGACACAGCACCCATGTATTTTTACAGCACACAGATCAGTGCCCCTGTACAGCACAGTACAACAACACTAGGGAAGCCAATCCTGGGCCATTTTTTCAATCTCGGGTATCAGGATTGAAAAATGGCCATTCCCGGGATTCCCGGGATACCCGGGATTGGCTTTTAGCTAGGTGGCCGCCCACTCGCCCCACCCCGCCCAGCACACATAACCATATACCGGGGTCGGGCGGGTGGGGAACAACATCTCATCGCTGCTGGCAGCTCCCTGCAGCAACTGACGGTGCAGCGTGACCTCTCACGCTGCACTGGGGAGCTGAAATAAGGAAGCTGGGCATCATCTGAGCGTCCTGTGGACATTTAGCGCTGATCCCTCAATCCCCTTGATTGGAGCTTCCAATCCCAGGATTGAATCCTGGCCATTTTTGGCCCTAAATCCCGGGATCCCGATCTCGGGATTGGCCACCATAAGCAACAACCCTGTACAGCACCCATTACAGCACAGGACACCCCTGTACAGCACCGCAAACAGCACAGGACACCACAGCAACCCTGTACAGCACTCATAACAGCACAGGACACCACAGGAGAGCACCTCTAACAGCACACAGGACAGCACCCCTAAAGAGCACACACTGCTCACTAAATTTTTATAGATGTGCTATTGAGAGTGTTTTAACTTATGGAATCATAGTTTGGTCCGGAAACTGTATCATCCTCTAGCAATGAGTGTTAGAGCGTTTGGTTCGCTCAGCTGCTAAAATTATTGGGGTCCAGCTGCAGACTGTTATAGATCTTTTTGCAGCAAGATTGATAAATAGAGCTAGGAGTATACTGTCTGATTCTAGCCATCAGTCTGCATATCTTTTTACTGAGTTGCCCTCTGGTAAGCGTTTTAGATCCTTGAAGGCATGCACAAATCGTCTACGGAACAGCTTCTTTACAACTGCCGTGTGCATGCTAAACACTCATTGTGAATAATGTGCCATCTCTGTAATGTGTGTTATTGTGTGCTTTTTTATACCTATGTCCTACTTTTTTATCATTGTTTGGTCTGTTGTACAAATTGAATATCGTTGTCAACTTTGTTTGATAATAACAATAAATGTATCAGTATCAGTAAAATTATTGATCATGTGCCTCACAAAATTTGTGGAGGTGATCAAGGGAAAACTCTTTTCCAGTCATAAACACGGTGGATATTTTGTTTGAATATCATCCACCAGCATGGCTTGAATAAAACAGGATTATGGAACATACCGATAAATTCCTTTCTCCGATTCCACAGGGGACACTGGAGTGGGGATATAGGAGGTTGCAACTGGGAACTGGTACTTTAAATTTCAAGAAGTGTGACTAGCTCCTCCCCTTCTATGTCCCCCCTTCAAGCCATTCTAAGAAAATTGTGCCCGAGGAGAGCTGGAAGAAACATACTTCAAAGGAGGAGGTGTTAAGTTTGTTTAACTTACAGGTAGAAAAGCAATACCTTAAATACACAAATGTTCAGGCCGCTGCGACCGCTAAGCACGTGTGTGTAACCCCTATGAAATGCATAAGCACGCCGTCACGCTGTAAGCACAAAGTAGCTACACGTGCAGCGGAATACACTTTATAACCCCTAACAGGAAAGGAATGCGACACCAATTGTATATGTAATGTTGTGGTCCAACGCAGCAACAAATGTTTACTTAAAAGGGGGTACAACAGAAATACAATAACACAAGAGAAGAAGCTACAACCAATGGATACATAAGTTTTGTTCACCTGCGCCACCCAGATCTGGTCCTCAGTCAATCTGGCTAGATGACCTTCAGAGAATTAACCTGAGACCGGCCAGGAGGCCTTGTTTTTATATAATTGTCCAAAACACAATACAATGGGAAATGTATCCTGAGGACTGGGGATCATTGGTCAGCTCAAACGGTTGGCGATGGCTAAGTCCTGATATGTGATTACTGTTGTTTACATCTGAGTTCCCACCCCAAGACCAGTTAAACACACCACATTATTATACATAAATCCGGTATTACTGATAACTTATTGCCGCAATATGAGACAATATGCTCATACCCACCGGATTACTGCTTATGTGACCCTGAACATATTTACTTGTTACCATCCTCGAGATATGTGTATGTGTGTATATATATATATATATATATATATATATATTATGCTATTACAATTAGTTATGATAATCTGTATATTACCATGAGTTTAGATGTATTTAGGCTATATTACGAGACTATAAATGTTATACCTCTGATATATCATACATTAAATGTCTGGTCTGTAAATGTCTTTTAAGTGATTTTGTAAGTTGTTAAACAAGTTTAGGGTTTGGCTTGTGTTCTTGTCTAGGATATATTGTTCTTTTGTTTGTCCTGACTTCTAGTGCAACAATGACAGTCCAGTATCTGTTGTCTACAACAGATACTGGACAACTCTAGAACAATGGGGGGCAAACAAAGGTATTTACATTCCCCATAGATCAGGGTCTATGTTCCATGATTACAAAGCTTTGCATAAACAAAACAGTCTGGTACATTCAAGACACTGTTTATATTTGAGTTCTTGGAAGTATCACCTTTGATTGTGTGTGAGAGTGTTTTTATTATAATGTGTGCGCACAGTAACTTGCCATTGAAGAGTGTAGGACTGTGTGTAAATTATGCACTATATGGATAAAATATTGAATATAGCTTTGTGGCTTTTCTATGCGAATGCGTATGTTATCATATTTACTCATACCACATGCTAATACGCAGGGCTTCACGAGCCAATGTACGCAGCGTCTGGGTTTGCGCACGCACGGCTTGTATGCAACCGCACAGATTCCACTCTGAATGGTGTTTGTATGTGTAGAGTGTAGGTGTAATATTTTCGACTTCGACAGAGGTTAAACAAGTACACACCATAACATTACACAAGAAACTTGTGAAAAACTTTAAGTATAATAACTAGTAACTATAAAAAAGGAACACAGTCAAAAACATGTAATGACAATTAACCATGGCAGGAAGGAACATTGCCGGGTGGGCATCCAGTGTCCCCTGTGGAATCGGAGAAAGGGATTTATCAGTAATAACCAAAATCCTGTTTTCTCCTTCATCCACTAGGGGACACTGGAGTGTTCCTTATAGTGGGGACGTCCCAGAGCTCCCATAATGGTCAGGAGAGCGCTGAGAACCCTGCAAAACAGCATGGCCATACTGCAAGACAGAGACCGCAAAAGTATTGAACCAGTAGAACCGGACACAAGTATGTTAGCCCGACCAAGTGGCCGCCCGACTCAGTTGGGTCATAGAAACCCAGCAGGCAGCCTCCCACAAAGGATCCACAGAGCATGTGAAGTGTGCAGAAATGGAAACAGGAGGTTCCCGAGAAGCCGGCACATAGACCTGCCTGATGGTTAGACGGGTCCAGTGGGCCAGGGTCTGTGTAGAAGCCAGATATCTTCAATGAGCAGCATCATACAGGATGAAAAGGAATCATATTTCCAGATAGAAGTAGTCCTGTCCATGTAGATCTTGAGTTTCCTGACGATGTCTATGGATCTTGCCACCGGAGAATCCGCTGGGAAAGCCAACACCACAATTCGCTGGTTAACGTGGAAAGCTAAAACCACCTTAGGAAGGAAAAACATCTTTGTACAAAGTTCGTGAACACCAGGTAAGGAGGATGGTAGAACAGATCTCCGAGCTCCGATACCCTCCTGGTTGAAGCTAAGGCAAGGAGAAGTACCACCTTACAAGTAAGATACTTCATCTCCACTGTCTCCAAAGGCTCGAATAAAGGAGATTGTATGAAGGAGTGAACCAGGTCCCAGTCCCATGAGGTCATGAGAGATATAAAGAGTGGTTGTAGTCTGATAACCCCCTGAAAAAAAGTCTGTACCTCCGGAAGTAAAGCCAACCTATTCTGGAAGAAAATGGAAAGTGCAGATACCTGAACTTTCAAAGATCCGAGACGCAGGCCCACAGAAAACCCTTTTCTGCAGGAAAAGCAAGAGTCTGGCCGACATAAAAACTGTAGGAGGATCCCCACGCCGTTTACACCAGGCCATATAGGCCTTCCAGATACAGTGGTAATGTCTAGAAGTGACCTCCTTCCGAGCTTGAAGCATGGTAGGGATCACTGCTGAAGGAATACCCTTCTGTCTTAAGATGGCCTCTTCAACAGCCATGCCATCAAATGTAGCCATTTTAAGTCCGGATAGACGAAAGGACCCTGCTGTAAGAGACCCTCTCGCAGCGGAAGAGGCCACGGATCGTCTATCGTCAGAAAGCGTAGACTGGAGTACCAGGATCTACGAGGCCTGTCCGGAGTTATTAGTAGAACGTGGCGTCTTCTCTCTATATGCAATGCAGTAAGATGAGGCAATAGAGGAAATGGTGGAAACAGATAGACAAATTGGAACTGCCAAGGTGTCGTGAGGGCATCCACTGCCATTGCCACCCGGTCTCTTGTCCGAAAGCAGTATAGCAGTATTTGGTGATTGTGCTGGGATGCCATTAGGTCGATTTGTGGAAGACCCCACTGACAGACGAACTGTTAGAATACCTGGGGATGGAGTGCCCACTCCCCCTGGTGAACATCCTGTTGGCTGAGATAATCGGCCTCCCAATTTTCTATGCCTGGAATGAAGATCGCCTACATGGCCTGTGCATATTTCTCTGCCCAGAGCAGAATGCGGCTTACCTCTTTCATTGCTGCGTGGCTACAAGTGCCACCCTGTGGCTGATGAATGCCATGCCGTTGCATTGTCCAATTGCACTCTGATGGCCTGCCCCCGAAGCAGATGATCTGCCTGTTGTAGAGCATAGAATACTGCCCTTAATTTAATTCGAGGATGGGAGATTCGAAGGGGAGATTTTTGGGGGTACATCGCCCCTGAAATTGGTTTTCTATTGTCACCGCCCCCCATCCTTGTAGATTGTGTGTTTGGTGAGGAGAGCCAACTCCCAAATTCCGAACCTCTTGCCTTCCAACAGGTGTGTTGAGTTCAGCCACTATAGAAGCGGGATTCGAGCCTTCATGATAGAGTCACTCTTTGATGGAAAAACAGATGTGATCCGGACCACTAAGTTAGCAGACACAGCTGAAGAGGCCTTGAATGAAAATTACTGTACAGAATGGCTTCGAAGGCTTCCTCCATCTTTTCGAGGAGACATATACAGAGGTGTACAGATACTTGATGATGGTGTAGAACCAACCTCACCATCTCCTGTATGGACTGTGTCAGGAATCATCCCCAGGAACAGCAGCCTCTACGTTGGTTGCAGATGGGACTTTTGGAAGTTTAGGATCCACCCATGTTGAATGAGGAGCCTGTGAGTCACTTTGATGTTCTGAAGCAACTGGCCTTTGGAATGAGCCTTCAGGAGATCGTCCAGATAAGGGAAAATCGTAACTCCTTGTGTCCAAAGCAGAGCCATCATGATGGCCAAGAATTTCTTAAACACCCCGGGGGCAGAGGACAGGCAAAATGGTAAAGCCCGGAATTGGGAGCGAGAGTCTCGAATGGCGAATTTGAGAAACGCCTGGTGCAGAGGCCAAATGGGAATGTGCAGGTAAGCGTACTTGGGGTTGGGGAAGGAATCCTGATGGCTGGGATCCCAGAGGTCAGTATACCGACACTGGAATCCCAGCCATCAGAATGTCGGCAGCGGGGCAAGCGCTAGAAATCCCCTTTGCGGGCTCGGTGGTTCGCTGCACTCGCACAGGTTCTATTCCCACACAAATGTCACCATTCTCGGCGGTCGGGATCCCGGCAATGTATTCTGGATATTAACTACAACCCCGTCCTTGATGTCTAAGAACACCATAAACTCGTCTTGTTCTAGACCTGCTATAACCAACTGAAGGTACTCCATCTTGAATTTGAGTACTCTCAAGAAAGAATTGATATCGTTCAAATTCAGAATTGGTCTGGTCGATCCATCTGGCTTCAGCACGAGGAATAGGCTTGAGTATAAGCCCTGTTCCTGCTGATGTGTGAGGACTGGGACCAACACTCTTGCTGCCAGGAGTTTGTTGATAGCTTCCTGCAGTACAACAAGCCTGTCGTCTAAAGCTGGCAAACCTGTGGTAAAGTACCGGTGAGGTGGTTGGATTTGGAAATCTATTTTATACTCCTGGGTGATGAGGTCCCGAACCGAGGCATCTGGACTGGATTCTATCCACATGTCCCTTTAATCTCATAGACAAGCTCCCACCCTGGGGTCCCCCAGGTGAGAGGGAAGCCTGTCATGCACTGGGCTTGTTGGTGGACTTACTGTACTTGTGGGAGGAGAGCACTGCTCCTCTGCCATGACCTCTGGAACCCCGAAGAGCTGCAGTTCCTCCCCTAGAATAGCCTCTGAACATAGAAGATGCACAAAAGGAGAAAAAGGAAGGTCCCATGTATGACCTCCAAAAAGCTGGAGCACCTGAGGGGACATAAATGGACTTACCCCCAGTAACATGGGAAATTCACTTTTCCAGCTCTGGACTGAACATGATCTATCCCATAAAAGGCAGTGCGTCTACCGCCCCTTGGATTCTGCATCCGCCTGCCACTGACGCAGCCAAAGAGCTCTTCGGGTAGATACAAAGGCAAAAATATGGATGCTCCCCCCCCCCCCAGATAGGCAGCAGATTCACGGATGTGTTCAGCTAGAGGGATCATTTCCTCAGTCGAGAGACTTCCACGCAAGCCTGTGGACAGTTGTTCTGCCCAGGCTTCAATAGCCTTGTTGATCCAACACCTTACCTGTGCAGGGCGGTGTAAAAAATTAGCGGCTAAATAAATAGATTTAACGGTTGTTTCTAATTTTTTTTATCTGACCCTTTAAAGAGGTGGCCCCAGGAACTGGCAGAACTGTCTTTTTTGACAGACGAGACACTGAGGAATCCACTGTGGGAGGAGTCTCACGTAACTTTCTGCTATCTGCAGGAAAAGGGTAGGACGATAAAAACCTACTGGACACCTGAATTTTTATATCCTGGTTGCATTCAGTTATGCATCTAATTCCTCAGAAACCAGAAATAAGGCCGCCGCTTTTGCTTAATGCCAAATAAAGAGGGGAGAGCAGGGCCCTGGTCAGGGTCCTCAATCTTTAACACTAGATGCACTGCAGCAATAAGCGCCTCTATTCCATGTGTAACATTTTCAGACTTCTCTGAAGCCTGCTCCTCCCCTGAGTCGTGAGCGAACTCATCCTCCTCTAGAAGGGGCATGTCTTCTTCCTCAGAGTCCTCAGACTGAGGACAAAGGTCTCTTTTTTGAGACCTGGGTGGGGTTACCAGGGAAGGCTTTAGAAAGCTCTTCCACTGATTTTGCTAGGGACCGCGTCCAAGTATTTCATGCTGAATAAAAGTGGCAGGCTGTTGTGATCTGGATGCTTCACTGTCCTTTCGGGAGCCTGCCAGCTCAGAGGACAATAGTGGAATCCAGAGGCGTAACTAGGGGCGTACAAGCAGGGCACATGCCCTGGGCGCCATAGCAGACCCGGCAGAGGGGGGCGCCCCTAAAACAGCATATCCACTGAGGTGGGTTTTTTTTAATCCCCGCCACTGGAGAATCCCTCCCCCATACAGTCACTGCATCGAACTTCAGCTGGACTGACAATCTGACATACTTGCCCGCCGTGCCCGGGCACAGAGATGATGCTGTGGGGCCACCGCTCTGCGTTGCTCCTGTTACTGCTGAGGCCACGGGCGCCCCTGCGGCTGCTGCTGGATGATGTGCGGGCTGTGGTGTGCACCTCTCGAGTCCCCGCTGAATGGAGTGTGCAGTGCCAGCGCTGGATGGGGCAGGATGCGTTCTCCCTCCCAGCACACTTACACTACACTTACAGCTGCAGCTTCGCATCCTCCTGGACTTTCAGGCTGCTGGATGTGGTGAACTCCCGGGCTGCAGCAGTGCTCTCCCCAGCCGGCCTCTGCCTTAGGGACACGGTGGCCCTGCTGATGAGGAATGAGCCCCGCTTCTAGAAGGCTTGGTTCAGGGTGGACAAGTTGGGGGTGGTTGTTGCTGAGCTCAGCGCTGACGTCTGGAGAGGGCCCCTGAGGCACTGCCTGGAGGCCAGACCTGTCACATCACATGTATGTGCCTCATGTATGTAATGTATGTATCATTTATGTTGCATGTAATGTATGTGTCGTATGGTGTGTGTGTGTGTGATGTAAATGATTCATTTACTGTGTGTGTGATGTATGTATCATGTTTGTGTGTGTGTATCACGTGCTGTGCACTGTAGGGATCTCTGAGGCTCCCTGTGAGGGGGCTTCTAATGTCACACTGTATGTAATAATGTACTGTGGTGGCTGTTTTTGTGTATAACACATCTGTGTTACTGTACCGTTTATCTCACACACACATGTAACACAGCACCACATACACACGCTGACACCTATTTATACACCGACATACACATGCTGACACCTATACATACACCGGCATACACACACTGACACCTCTACATACACACGCTGACACCTCTACATAAACCGGCACACACATGCTGACACCTACATGCACACTGACACCTCTACATACACCATCATACACACGTTGACACCTCTACATACACCGGCATACACACGCTGACACTTCTACATACACCGGCAAACATACGCTGACACCTATACATACACCGGCATACACACAGTGACACCTCTACATACACACGCTGACACCTCTACATAAACCGGCACACACACGCTGACACCTATATGCACACTGACACCTCTACATACACCGTCATACATGCGTTGACATCTCTACATACACCGGCATACACACACTTACACATATACATGCACTGGCATACACATGCTGACAACTATACATACACCGGCATGCACACGCTGACACCTTTACATACATTGGCATACACACACGCTGACACCTCTACATACACTGGCATACACACGCTGACACCTCTCATACACCGGCATACACACGCTGACACCTCAACATACACCGGCATACACACGCTGACACCTATACACACACCGGCATACACACGCTGACACCTATATGCATACACCGGCATACACACACTGACACCTCTACATACAATGACACCTATGTATACACACGCTGACACCTATATATGCATTTACATAGTAATACGATAGTGTAATGGTTAACATTACTGCCTTACAGCACTGAGGTCCTGGGTTCAATTCACACCATTGCCCTAACTGTGTGGAGATTATATGTTCTCCCCGAACTTGTGTGGGTTTCCTACAGGTACTTCAGTTTCCTCCCACACTCCAAAAATATACTAAATTAACGTGTGTGTGTGTGTGTGTGTGTGAATGTACATGGGTAAGTGGTTCTTATCTGCCATCAAATTCCATATTTCTTTCCAACATTTTGCATATTAAAATTGGGGCTGTGGCCTCACAGGAAGGGGGCATATTCTCGTGATGCACCCTCATGGGAGGTATGCTTTGTCAGCCAGCCTCCGCAGTCACCCACTATATCCCTGTCACCCCTCCCTCCCCAGTCACCCACTATCTCTCTGTCCCCCTTGCTTCCCCAGTCACTCACTATCTCCCTATTGACAACTATGTCCCCATCACCCACTATCTCCTTGTCACCTTCTCTGTCACCCTCTGCCTTCAGCTGTCAACCTCTGATTCTCCCTATTTCCCTCTGCCTGTCACCCTCATCTACCCTCAGTCACCTCTATTGTATTACAGTGCCATTTTCCTTCCCTAGGGAGTGCTGCTGTCTGTATGGCGACTAGTGTGTGTCCAGACTGACGCTTGAGGTGAGGGGCATGGAGGGGAAGCGGTGAGGCACCTGTAACAGCGCCACTATTTGCTGACAAGCTGAAGACCAGCAGGGACACCGCACTCTGCTTGACCATCACAGGTGATGGTAAGCAGAACATAGTGACATGGGAACATGTCCCACCTTCTCTCTCCCCTATGTCTCCCACTGGTCTCCCTGTCTCTTTCTCTCTCTCCCATGTCTCCCTCTCTTTCTCCCATGTCTCCCTCACTCACTGCCCATGGTCTCCCTCTCTTTCTTTCTTTCTTTCTTTCTTTCTTTCTTTCTTTCTTTCTTTCTTTCTTTCTTTCTTTCTCTCTCCCTCTCCCATGTCTCCCTCTCTCTCTGCCCCTGATCTCTCTGTCTCTCTCTCTGTCCCTGGTCTCTGTCTCTCTCTCCCATGTCTCCCTCTCCCTACCCCTGGTCTCTTTCTCTCTCTCTCTCTTTCTCTCTTTCCCGTGTCTCCCTCTGCCTGGTCTCTCTATCTCTCTATCTATCCCATGTCTCCTTCTTTCTCTGCCCCTGGTCTCTGTCTTTCTCTCTCCCCCGTGTCACCCTCCTTCTCTTTCCCTAGTATCTCTCTCTTTCTCCCTAGGTTTCTTTTTCTCTCTTCCCCTGGTTTCTCTCGCACCTCTCTCTCTCTCTCCCATGTCTCCCTCTTTCTCTACCTCTCTCTTTCTCTCCCCCATGTCTCCCTCTCTCTCTGTCCCTTGTCTTTCTCTCTCTCTCCCATATCTTCCTTTCTCTCCCTCTCTCTCTGCTCCTGATCTCTCTCTCTGTCCTATGTCTCCCACTCTCAGCCTCTCTGCCTCCCTCTCTCTCTCTGCCCCTACTCTCTCTCTCTCTCTCTCTCTCTCGCTCTCCCATGTCTCCTTCTCTCTCTGCCACTGGTCTGTCACTCTCTATCTCTTTGCCCCTGCTCTCTGTGTGTCTCTGTCCTGCAGGTCACCCTCTCTCTCTCTCTCTCTCCCAGGTCACCTTCTCTCTCTCTCCCATGTCTCCCTCTCTCTCTGTGTTTCCCTCTCTCCCATGTCGCTCTCCCTGCCCCTGGTCTGTTTTCTCCCTCTCTCCCATGTCTTGCTCTCTCTATCTCTCCCCCTTGTCTGTCTGTCTTTCTCTCTCATCCATGACTCACTCCATCTCTATCTCTCCCTCTCTCTGCCCTGGTCTCATTGTCTTTCTCTCTCTGCCACTGGTCTCTCTCTCTCTCTCTCTACCATTGATCTCCCTCTTTCAGTCCCTGGTCTCTCTTTCACCGTTACCCAAAAAGTGAAATGACATCTGTCCCAAGTCAACCACGCCCCTTTTTGGGAACACACGCAGATTTTTGTTTTCGTTTTTTGTTGGTTTTTTTTTTGGAGGGGGCGCCATTCTTCATTTTGCCCTGGGCTCCAAAGACCCTAGTTACGCCTCTGGTGGCATCACATCAGTGAGTTGTGTTGCCCAAGCAGGAGATTCCTGCACCTGTGAATTGTGAACAGGCTGCTCTGTAACCCAGGTCTCACAAAACAGGGAGCTACCTGATTGACCCTGTGTCAATTTTGCAGCAGAATTTTTGCAGATAAAAATCTTCTGTGCTGCCTTAGAGCCCTTTCCAGCCATAGTAAAACACACTGACACACAGTAACACACAGCAGTTAGTAATGGACAGTGTAAAATATAGAGACTGAGATAGAGAAGCAGATGAGGAGAGGAGGCAGTTAGGGGTAAATTTACTAAGATGAGAGTTCTATTTAAGATAGGATGTTGCCTATAGCAACCAATCAGATTCTAGAAGATAATACCTGGAATCTGATTGGTTGCTATGGCCAACATCCCATCTTAAATAAAACTGCCATCTTAGTAAATTAAGGGGTACATTTACTAAGCAGTTATAAGAGCAGAGAAGTGAGCCAGTGGAGAAGTTGCCCATGGCAACCAATCAGCACTGAAGTAACATCTATAATTTGCATACTATAAAATGATACAGAGCTGGTTGATGGGGAAATATCTCCACTGGCTCACTTTTCCGCTCTTATCACTGCTTAGTAAATGTACCCCTTACCCCTTAGGGAGGAGTGTCACACCAGCCCTAGTAGAACTTTACAGCAAAGCTACAGTGCTAGGCACATGTTTATCAGTAACTTACACAAAGTGAAAGTAAGTTACCTGTGCAGCAAAAGCTCTCCTACCAGCCTAACAACCACACTGTATTACTCACAAATGCCTGGGGTGGCTAGTGTCACAGTCTCTGCACTGTCTCAGCAGCACAGCAACAGCAGCAGTAGTTTTGATGGAGAGAGCAGGGACAGCACATGAGTGTTTGCTCTCTAATGCTGCATTCAGATTGCAAATGCCGGATCCTACCCGGTAAGAGAAACATGTACTTACCGGGTGAGATCCGGCATTTGCGCTCCATTGCTGGCTTTCCGACCCGGCAATATACCTGGTCGGTTGCCATAGCAGCGGAGGGCGCAGCAGCAGCAGGGGCGGGGGTGGAGGCGGCGCCGGGAGATGAGCTCATCTCCTGCGCCGCCTCTGCCTATGCTGTGAATGGGAGCCGTGTCGCATCGGAACGGCTCACATTCACACTGCGCCTGACCCGGTAATCAACCGGTAATAACCCTTCTTTTTTACCGGGTTGAATTACCGGGTCAGGCGACCCGCTAATTCTGAAAAGGACCCTTCACATCGCACACTGACCCGTTTCGACACGGCAATATGCCGTGTCGATACCGGGTTATTTGTGCGATGTGAAAGGGGTATAAGATAGCCACCTGCATTTGGCTTCGTTCTCCTGCAGGGAGCAGCGTGGCTGCTGGAGCAAGGAGCAGGAGCAGACTCCAGAGGTGAGATTCACCCCTTCCACCCCCCCCCCCCCACACACACACACACTATGGAGCCTTTGTTATACAATTTTGAAAAGCACCAGTTGACTCTCGTGCTGTATATTCCTAAACCACCCTTTAGTTACCTGGCCACCAGCTAACCTGGGGTCAGGGTTATACTTACAACCTGCCATGCTGGCCATTGGCGGTATGGCTGATAGGGGACCCCGACGCATGTAGCAGCGTCCAGTCTACCCTAGAGACAGTGGTTTCTGCAACCGGGGATCCTGGCACATGCCGCACGCAGCTGCGATAAGGTTCCCCTGGCAGCTCCATCGTCGCAGACAGGCAGGGGCAGATGCTGCCTGTCTGCATACATCCCAACATGACCCTCTCCAGGAGGGACAAAATGCTCTGCTCCTGGACTTTCCTCTTAATCTATGATTGCCTGCACCTGTTTTGAACAGGTTAATGGATGAGAAGGTGCCGGCAATCATAAATTTAGAGGGAAGTCCAGGAGCAGATCATTCTGTCCCTCCTGGAGAGGGTCATGTTGGGAGGTATGTGTCTGTCATCAAACGCTTTATAAATCTAATGTTAAAAATAATTAAGCCCCGAGGAGAAGCCCAGATAGTGACCAGCTCCCTCGGGCACATTGAAAAGACTGGCTTGGAGGGGGGACATAGAAGAGGAGCAACCTCCTATATCCCCACTGTAAAGAGCACTCCAGTGTCCCCTAGTGCAGGCCTGGCCAACCTGAGGCTCTTCAGCTGTTGTGAAACTACAAGTCCCAGCATGTCCTGCCACAGTTTTGCTAATAGGCTAAAACCGGTGCAGGGCATGCTGGTATCTTTAGTTTCACAACAGCTGGAGAGCCATAGGTTGGCCAGGCCTGCGCTAGTGGAGGTAGGAGAACATTTTATTATTTAATAGTTACTTATAATCATTATAATATGACGCTACCTCCCCTCTGTGGTATTACTTAGGTGTGAGTGTACCCAGGTGTTTGTTCACCGCATAGTTAAGATTTTTTTTGTCATTGTTCTATCCTTGTGAAGGATGTCATTAGCTGAAGATCAAGCTTTTTGCTGTTATACTTTTTGTCACTGAGTACCGCCTGTATCTGAATGTGATATGGTATTTAACTAACATACTAAATATACAGTATAGAATATGTATATGGGTTGGGTATGAGTTACTGACGGTCGGGATGCCTGCGTTCAGTATACAGATGCCAGGATCTCCACAATTGAAATCCTGACAGGGGTGAGCTACCTATGTTCTACCCGCTTCCCTACCCCATAACACTTACCTCCTCTTTTGTGCCTAACCCTAAACTCCCCGTTGTTGCCTAAACCTAAAACCCTTTTTCCCACAGCCTAAACGTAACCCTCCCCCCTTAGGGGTCTATTCATGAAGCAGTGAAAAGTGTGGAGAAGTGAGACAGTGGAGAAGCTGCCCATGTCAACCAATCAGCATTGAAGTAACATTTAGAATTTGCATACTGTAAAATTATACAGAGCAGCTGATTGGTTGCCATGGGCAACGTCTCCACTGGCTCCCTTCTTCACACTCTTCACTGCTTCATGAATAGACCCCTTGGTGCCTAAACCTACCCTCCCCCCGGTGGTGCCCAACCCACCCTGCCTGCAGCCTAACCCTAATCTCTCCGCTCCCACAGTCTAACCCTAACCTCCCGGAGTGGCACCTTAAGGTCCTTAACCCTACTGCTATACTCACGATCAGGATGCTGGCTGTCGGGATTCTGGCATCAGTGTCCTGAACTTTTTGAGATTCCAGCATCGGCATTCTGCCATGTGTTGTATTCTGGTGTCTGTATTAAGGCTGCCGGGATCCCGACAGCCAGCATCTTGACCAGGTCCCTATATATGTAAAATAAAATAAAAAAAATACACACATATATATATATATATATATATATATGTATATATATATAAAGGCACTCGCTTTTCCAGCTCATTGGAAAAAGCAAAACAAGCCAGCACTCACGGTTTAGATGAGAAAACGAAGAAGATTTACTCCATATCAAGGCGACAAGTGTACATACAGGCACTGTATGTACACTTGTCGCCTTGATATGGAATAAATCTTCTTCGTTTTCTCATCTAAACCGTGAGTGCTGGCTTGTTTTGCTTTTTCCAATGAGCTGGAAAAGCGAGTGCCTTTATGTTATTTTACTGCCTTGCACCAAATATTCATTCTGTACTATGGTTTTGAGTGCTGTTATTTTTGCTCTTTTATATTTATATATAAATATATATATATATATTATTTTTTATATACACACATAGATATATATACAGTATATGCTGTGATATCTATATATATATATATATATATATATGTATATATACACACACACACACACATGCACACACACACACATGTGTATATATATATATATATATATATACACATATATATATATATATATATACTGTATTTGTATATGCCAGCTTATATAATTTTGCTAGTTCTGTTTATTTTGTATATTTTCTTTTTGTTCTAATACAAAAGTTTAACAAGCTTGAAACCAGCTGCATAAGTGTTATATTGCCCTAGGGAGGCTCTACCTCTGAAACACTGGCATTATCACAGCCTTCAAAAATAATGCCGCTCTATTGAGCTTTGCTAACTTGCCCTGGTGTTGAATCCAGTCACCAGCTGAGATTGAGAAGCTTTATAGAAGACCATTCAATCTCAGGTTCCATATTCACATCCCGAGCATGCTCATGGCACTAACAGTCATGTAGAAAAAGAAAGAAAAATAAATTAAAACTTTCACACATAATATTTATGGGAGAAGCAGACAAATGGGGCCGTGGGCTCATGTATTACTAACCAAACATTTTCCCAGTGTTAACCTTGGTTTTACAGGCCCTAATTACAAGACTAGCCACATATGGCACCAGGAAATCCCATAAAAGGAATGTTTGGAACTACAGAGCCTGTATAATTCAACTTTTCCAGGCATACATGTTTGGGAAATAAAGCAGAGAGTATAATTAAGCCCCTAACTTGTTTCTACAATAATGACAACTGTGTTATAACCTAATTACTATCATCCCTCCTTAAAGTCTTAAGAATGCAAAGCAAGGAAATGTAAAAAAAAAAAAAGTTTTTACATTTTGTGTTGCAGAAAAATGCTTACATTCAAGTAGTTGTCAAAATATTAAATTTCAGTCTGAAGATGAAGATTGTGTCCACATTTCCAAGACAATTGAATTTGTTTTGGGTTTTTTTTTTTTCATCCAAATTATATTTTCATAAATTAGTAAGTAAATAGCTGAAATAAAAACTTTATCTTTAACTTTTTGTTTGTAAACCTAAAGAAAATTCTTGTTAATACTAAACTTGGGGCAAGCATAATCCATCACTCTAAAGACTGTGTGGAATATGGAGATATCACTAGCAAAAAGATGCCTAGCTACCAAGAAAACAATCAATTGAGATGGGGCAGTGAGAACATAAACAACAAAACAAAGCAAGTAAAAAGAAACCCACTCAACAGGAAAAAAACATGCAGCCTAATCAGGGAAAGGAGAAAAATAAATCTCCCAACGTTGATAAAAATTCCCCCCAAAAACCCCTACAAGTCAATCAGGACATATGGGTAAAGAAAAACAGAAAAAAGCCCCTCGAAGCATCCACAGAGTAGTGGCCTGTGATGGGCATGTATCACAGAGTCAGCACTTGCAGGGAATACACATCAGCCGTCTGTTTGCCCAGTTGTATTGCTTATAAGCTTTGGACTTCCACCGGCCTAAGGCATTTATGGAAGTGATTGGCAATCCAGAGACCACAGCAGTCATCACGGCAGCATTGCAGAAAGAGTGGATTCAGACCCACTCTTTAAATACAGCACTGCTTCATATTGAACCTAGAAAAGAGGGTCAAGTAATTACTGCACTTAATAGGAAGCCCAAAATACAGGGCAAACCCGTACATCGGTACTGGTTGGCAGATAAACCCAATGACCCCAAGTTAACTGGTTCATTTAGGAGTGATGAATTTTGCAAAGCGGTCAGACCCACAAGACAATCCACAATAGCAAAACGGCCACCATAATAGAGGGAGAAACCAATTCATCACTGCAAAAATACAAAATAGAAAAAAAAAAACGAGTGTGCCATTGCAAAAGTTAGGCTGAAGGGCATAGACTCAAAGTCATCTTATGTGACTAGAGCCATTTACTCAGTCAACACAGCAAGCAGACGCTTGTCAATAGGATGGTGCCTATCAAGCAAAGTAGGCACAACTTTTGTCCAGCCCTTGAGAACTTTACGAACTAAGAATAAATTATTATAATTCAGCTCACCATACAGCAGCACAAAAAAGCAACACCTGCTAAGACCTTACCTCGCGATCTGTCGCACTCATGAAGCCACCACAGGAAGGTCAGTATCTTACTACAGGTATTACCTCGATTCCTACTGTAGTCTTTAAAAGGACACCTACAGTAATTTCACAAGGAAACCTGGTATGATTGCAGAGGAGCGAGACAAGTCACTTCTAAGATAGCTTGACCAAGAACCAATCCCAACTCCACAAATCCCCCACTAGCTTTGCAAGAGGCATATGCAGTGATGAGGCATAACCACCCCAGCAATAACATGCTAAAAAATTAAACCAATTTGGATAACTACAGTCTGGGCAAACTAAATATAGCAATTATATCCTGCAACTTTGTCACTGGGCAGCTTTCAAGACCCTTCAATAGTATTGCTCTCAATACCAAGATATGTCAACCTGTTAAAAGGGTCCTCAGTGTTTTAGCTCACAATGGGAACACCAAAATGGTAGAAGAACAACTGGAGAATCACGGCCCAATCAAGAGGAAATCATCCAAGTAGTGGGCCACCCCATACTCCCCTGTCCCAGCCATTATGCACTAATGAAAGAAAGATCTAAATTGCTCAAGAAGTGCAGGAGACAGATTATCCCAGGGGGAGTCATCACTCATCATAAAAAAATCCAGAAGCTTAAATCATACATATTGAAATTAATTAAGGTGTTGAAATCGGAAAGCAGGTTCAGCATCCAGCTTACCCAACAAAGCACTCCACCCAGGATCCTGAACCAACTGTAAAACCTCATCAAATGACTCATATATGACATTAAAAAACTCCTCAGGGATGAATGCATTCACAGGTACTGTAGCATATCAAGCATGGACAAGTGTGGATTAATCTAAACTTCCCCTGCTGTTTCTTCAAAACTATGCCCACTGTTTTGACAAAATTAATGTAGGTGGCAGGCCATCTCCAGGCCTACCAGCACCCTGAGCAAGAATTTTTGAGTGAGTGGGCATTGCCTTGCAACTTTATATCATGCCCACTGTAGTGTCAGGTACACAATGCCCATAGTATAGTGGCAGGTACACAATGCTCCCAGTATAATGTCAGGTACACATAATGCACCCAGATGTGCCAGGCACATAATGCCCCCTGTATAGTGCCAGTTGCACATAATGCCCCTGGTAGTGCCAGGTACACATTGGGGGTAATTCCAAGTTGATCGCAGCAGGAATTCTGTTAGCAATTGGGCAAAACCATGTGCACTGCAGGGGAGGCAGATATAACGTGCAGAGAGAGTTAGATTTGGGTGTGGTGAGTTCAATCTGCAATCTAAATTGCGGTGTAAAAATAAAGCAGCCAGTATTTTCCCTGCACAGAAACAAAATAACTCACCCAAATCTAACTCTCTTTGCAAATGTTATATCTGCCCCCCCCCCCCCCCTGCAGTGCACATGGTTTTGCCCAATTGCTAAAAAGTTTCCTGCTGCGATCAACTTGGAATTACCCCCATAATTCTCCCGATAGTGCCAGATACACATAATGCCCCTAATAGTGCTCACTGCTGCTGGGCTCTGCTGATGGCCTCTGTGTCCACACCCAAGGGGAGGAGAGAGCAGCACGTGCCTCTCCAATCACAGTTCACAGTCCGTCAGCCAATCAGGAGCCGCCACTGATGGTCTGTGAGCTCTGATTGGCTGACGGCCAGTTCCACATTTAAAATTGCACGGGGCCATGTAGTGCGGGTGCGCAGATTAACGGTGGCAGAACCACGTGTTGAAGTGTCTGGAGCCGACCTGCCTATAGGTACTGTATCACACTGACATCTATACATATCACATGGACACCTATATATACTGTATACATACTGTATAACCCTGACACCTATACATATCACATGGACACCTACATATACATACTGTATCACACTGACACCTATACATATCACACTGACACATATATATATGCATACATATTAAACTGACACATATATAGACATACATATCACATACATACCACAGGGACACCTATATACTACACATACTGTATCACACTGACAAATGTATAGATATACATATCACAGGGACACCTATATACTATACATATCACACTCAAGGGTCTATTTACTAAACCTTGTATGGAGATAAAGTGGACGGAGATAAAATCCCAGCCAATCAGTTCCCAACTGCCATGTTACAGGCTGCGTTTGAAAAATGGCAGTTAGGAGCTGGTTGGCTGGTGATTTATCTCCGTCCACTTTACCTCCATCCAAGGCTTAGTAAATAGACCTCTCATATATGCATAGACACACATATCACAGTGACACATACAGTGGGGCAAAAAAGTATTTGGACAGCCACCGATTATGCAAGCTGACCCACTTATAAAGATGAAAGAGGTCTGTAATTTCCATCATAGGTACACTTCAACTGTGAGAGACAGAATCTGAAAAAACAGGAAATCACATTGTATGATTTTTTAACAAATTATATGTATATTCTTGCAGAAAATAAATATTTGGACAATCAAAAAGTTTAACTCAATACTTTGTAATATAACCTTGGTTGGCAAATGTTTCCTGTAGTTTATGACCAGGTATGCACACACTGTAGCAGGTATTTTGGCCCACTCTTCCATGCAGATCTTATCTAGATCTGTCATGTTTTGGGGCTGTCACCGGGCAATACAGACTTTCAACTCCCTCCACAAATTTTTTTATTGGGTTGAGGTCTGGAGACTGGCTAGGCCACTCCAGGACCTTGAAATGCTTCTTACGGAGCCACTCCTTAGTTGCCCAGGCGGTGTGTGTGGGGTCATTGTCATGCTGGAAGACCCAGGCACGTTCCATCTTCAATGCTCTTACTGAGGGAAGGAGGTTTTTGCCCAAAATCTCACGATACATGGCCCCATTCATCCTTTCCTTAATACGGATCAGTCGTCCTGTCCCCTTCGCAGAAAAGCAGCCCCAAAGCATGATGTTTCCACCCCCATGCTTCACAGTGGATATGGTGTTCTTGGGATGCCATTCATCATTCTTCTCCCTCCAAACACGGCGAGTGGAGTTTATACCAAAAAGTTTGATTTTGCTCTCATCTGACCACATTACATTCTCCCAATCCTCTTCTGGATCATCCAGATGGTCACTGGCAAACTATAGATGGGCCTGGACATGTGCTGGCTTAAGCAGGGGGACCTTTCGGGCGCTGCAGGATTTCAATCCATGACGACGTAGTGTGTTACTAATGGTAACCTTTGTGACTGTGGTCCCAGCTCTCTGGAGGTTATTGACCAGGTTACCCCGTGTAGTTCTGGGCTGATTCCTCACCATTCTCAAGATCATTGATACCCCACGAGGTGAGATCTTACATGGAGCCCCAGGTCGAGGGAGATTGTCAGTGATCTTGTATTTCTTCCATTTTTTAATAATTGCGCCAACAGTTGATCTCTTCTCACCAAGCCGCTTGCCTAATGTCTAGTAGCTCATCCCAGTCTTGTTCAGCTCTACAATTTTGTCGCTGGTGTCCTTAGACAGCTCTCTGGTCTTGGCCATGGTGGAGAGGTAGCAGTCTGACTGTTTGAGGGTGTGGGCAGGTGTCTTTTATACAGATAACCAGTTCAAACAGGTGCCATTAATACAGGTAATGAGTGGAGGATAGAAGAGCTTCTTAAAGAAGAAGTAACAGGTCTGTGAGAGCCAGAAATCTTGCTGCTTGGTAGGTGTCCAAATATTTATTTTCCACAAGAATATACAAGTAAATTGTTTAAAAATCATAAAATGTGATTTCCTGTGTTTTTTTTTTTTTTTTTTTCATATTCTGTCTCTCACAGTTGAAGTGTACCTATGATGGAAATTACAGACCTCTCTCATCTTTTTAAGAAGGTCAACTTGCACAATTGGTGGCTGTCCAAATACTTTTTTGCCCCACTGTATATTCAGTATATCACATCCCTCTGAATTATCATTATATGAAGGGGGGGGGGGCACATTCAGCACCACACGGCTTGCTCCATAAATCATAGGTGGGGGGAGGCAGGGATATCAGAGCCTTAATAAATTATAATACTCACACACACAGTGATGGACACCGCTGGCCTCCAACATACATGGTCACCACAGAGAGAAAAGGAAGACTCGCTCCTTTGCCGGCCACACGACAGGGACCGCACCACCACACCTGACGCAGCAGTGTAAATGGGGTATTACACATACAGTCACTGCTGGGAGGTGGGGCAGACAGCTGTTATTAGTGACCCGGCTCCAATATGGCAACGATAAATAGCGGTGCCCATTTCGGGTAGCGCACCATGCGGCCGCACGAGTCGAGGTGCCTGGAGCCGGCCCAGGTAGGTGGACAATTGGTGGGTTCGGGAATATTCACTCATCTTACTCAAACTAACTTATTTCCACTAGTGATGTGCACCGGAAATTTTTCGGGTTTTGTGCTTTGGTTTTGGATTCGGTTCCGAGGCCGTGTTTTGGATTCGGACACGTTTTGGCAAAACCTCCCTGAAAACTTTTTGTCGGATTCGGGTGTGTTTGGATTCGGGTGTTTTTTTACAAAAAACCCTCAAAAACAGCTTGAATCATAGAATTTGGGGGTCATTTTGATCCCATAGTATTATTAACCATAATTTCCACTCATTTTCAGTCTATTCTAACACCTCACACCTCACAATATTATTTTTAGTCCTAAAATTTGCACCGAGGTCGCTGGATGACTAAGCTAAGTGACCCAAGTGGCCGACACAAACACCCCGCCCATCTAGGAGTGGCACTGCAGTGTCAGACAGGATGGCACTTTAAAAAAATAGTCCCCAAACAGCACATGATGCAAAGAAAAAAAGAGGTGCAATGAGGTAGCTGTGTAACTAAGCTAAGCGACCCAAGTGGTCGACACAAACACCTGGCACATCTAGGAGTGGCACTGCAGTGTCAGACAGGATGGCAGATTTAAAAAGTAGTCCCCAAACAGCACATGATGCAAAGAAAAAAAGAGGTGCACCAAGGTCGCTGTGTGACTAAGCTAAGCGACCCAAGTGGCTGACACAAACACCTGGCCCATCTAGGAGTGGCACTGCAGTGTCAGGCAGGATGGCATTTCAAAAAAATAGTCCCCAAACAGCACATGATGCAAAGAAAAATTAAAGAAAAAAGAGGTGCAAGATGGAATTGTCCTTGGGCCCTCCCACCCACCCTTATGTTGTATAAACAGGACATGCACACTTTAACAAACCCATCATTTCAGCGACAGGGTCTGCCACACGATTGTGACTGAAATGACTGGTTGGTTTGGGCCCCCACCAAAAAAGAAGCAATCAATCTTTCCTTGCACAAACTGGCTCTACAGAGGCAAGATGTCCACCTCCTCCTCATCATCCGATTCCTCACCCCTTTCACTGTGTACATCCCCCTCCTCACAGATTATTAATTCGTCCCCACTGGAATCCACCATCTCAGGTCCCTGTGTACTTTCTGGAGGCAATTGCTGGTGAATGTCTCCACGGAGGAATTGATTATAATTCATTTTGATGAACATCATCTTCTCCACATTTTCTGGAAGTAACCTCGTACGCCGGTTGCTGACAAGGTGAGCGGCTGCACTAAACACTCTTTCGGAGTACACACTGGAGGGGGGGCAACTTAGGTAAAATAAAGCCAGTTTGTGCAAGGGCCTCCAAATTGCCTCTTTTTCCTGCCAGTATACGTACGGACTGTCTGACGTGCCTACTTGGATGCGGTCACTCATATAATCCTCCACCATTCTTTCAATGGTGACAGAATCATATGCAGTGACAGTAGACATGTCAGTAATCGTTGGCAGGTCCTTCAGTCCGGACCAGATGTCAGCACTCGCTCCAGACTGCCTGCATCACCGCAAGCGGGTGGGCTCGGAATTCTGAGCCTTTTCCTTGCACCCCCAGTTGCGGGAGAATGTGAAGGAGGAGCTGTTGACGGGTCACGTTCCGCTTGACTTGACAATTTTCTCACCAGCAGGTCTTTGAACCTCTGCAGACTTGTGTCTGCTCGAAAGAGAGATACAACATAGGCTTTAAATCTAGGATTGAGCACGGTGGCCAAAATGTAGTGCTCTGATTTCAACAGATTGACCACCCGTGAATCCTGGTTAAGCGAATTAAGGGCTCCATCCACAAGTCCCACATGCCTAGCGGAATCGCTCTGTTTTAGCTCCTCCTTCAATCTCTCCAGCTTCTTCTGCAAAAGCCTGATGAGGGGAATGACCTGACTCAGGCTGGCAGTGTCTGAACTGACTTCACGTGTGGCAAGTTCAAAGGGTTGCAGAACCTTGCACAACGTTGAAATCATTCTCCACTGCGCTTGAGTCAGGTACATTCCCCCTCCTTTGCCTATATCGTAGGCAGATGTATAGGCTTGAATGGCCTTTTGCTGCTCCTCCATCCTCTGAAGCATATAGAGGGTTGAATTCCACCTCGTTACCACCTCTTGCTTCAGATGATGGCAGGGCAGGTTCAGGACTGTTTGCTGGTGCTCCAGTCTTCGGCACGCGGTGGCTGAATGCCGAAAGTGGCCCGCAATTCTTCGGGCAACCGACAGCATCTCTTGCACGCCCCTGTCGTTTTTTAAATAATTCTGCACCACCAAATTCAATGTATGTGCAAAATATGGGACGTGCTGGAATTTGCCCAGATGTAATGCACGCACAATATTGGTGGCGTTGTCCGATGTCACAAATCCCCAGGAGAGTCCAATTGGGGTAAGCAATTCTGCGATGATGTTCCTCAGTTTCCGTAAGAGGTTGTCAGCTGTGTGCCTCTTATGGAAAGCGGTGATACAAAGTGTAGCCTGCCTAGGAACGAGTTGGCATTTGCGAGATGCTGCTACTGGTGCCGCCGCTGCTATTCTTGCTGAGGGAGGCAATACATCTACCCAGTGGGCTGTCACAGTCATATAGTCCTGAGTCTGCCCTGCTCCACTTGTCCACATGTCTGTGGTTAAGTGGACATTGGGTACAACTGCATTTTTTAGGACACTGGTGACTCTTTTTCTGAGGTCTGTGTACATTTTCAGTATCGCCTGCCTAGAGAAATGGAACCTAGATGGTATTTGGTACCGGGGACACAGTACCTCAATCAAGTCTCTTGTTCCCGTGAATTAACGGTGGATACTGGAAACACATTTCTCACCATCCAGGCTGCCAAGGCCTGAGTTATCCGCTTTGCAGCAGGATGACTGCTGTGATATTTAATCTTCCTCGCAAAGGACTGTTGGACAGTCAATTGCTTACTGGAAGTAGTACAAGTGGTCTTCCGACTTCCCCTCTGGGATGACGATCGACTCCCAGCAGCAACAACAGCAGCGCCAGCAGCAGTAGGCGTTACACTCAAGGATGCATCGGAGGAATTCCAGGCAGGAGAGGACTCGTCAGACTTGACAGTGACATGGCCTGCAGGACTATTGGCTTTCCTGTGTAAGGAGGAAATTGACACTGAGGGAGTTGGTGGTGTGGTTTGCAGGAGATTGGTTACAAGAGGAAGGGATTTA
Source organism: Pseudophryne corroboree (assembly GCF_028390025.1). Classification (NCBI taxonomy): domain Eukaryota; kingdom Metazoa; phylum Chordata; class Amphibia; order Anura; family Myobatrachidae; genus Pseudophryne; species Pseudophryne corroboree. The sequence goes on from NC_086444.1 coordinate 674,434,542, forward strand.
GTGGTCAGTGGACTGCTTCGGCTGTCATCCAAAGTATTTGAACTTGTCACTGACTTCTGATGAATGCGGTCCAGGTGACGTATAAGGGAGGATGTTCCTATGTGGTTAACGTCCTTACCCCTACTTATTACAGCTTGACAAAGGCAACACATGGCTTGACACCAGTTGTCCGCATTTCTGTTGACATAATTCCACACCGAAGAGGTGATTTTTTTTGTATTTTGATCAGGCATGTCAATGGCTATATTCGTCCCACGGACAACAGGTATATCCCCGGGTGCCTGACTTAAACAAACCACCTCACCATCAGAATCCTCCTTGTCAATTTCCTCCCCAGCGCCAGCAACACCCATATCCTCACCCTGGTGTACTTCAACAGTTACATCTTCAATTTGACTATCAGGAACTGGACTGCGGGTGATCCTTCCAGCACTTGCAGGGGGCGTGCAAATGGTGGAAGGCGCAACCTCTTCCCGTCCAGTGTTGGGAAGGTCAGGCATCGCAACCGACACAATTGGACTCTCCTTGGGGACTTGTGATTTAGAAGAACACACAGTTCTGAGCTGTGCTTTTGCCATCTTAACTCTTTTAAGTTTTCTAGCAGGAGGATGAGTGCTTCCATCCTCAGGTGAAGCTGAACAACTAGCCTTGAACATAGGCCAGGGCCTCAGCCGTTCCTTGCCACTCCGTGTCGTAAATGGCACATTGGCAAGTTTACGCTTCTCCTCAGACGATTTTGATTTTGATTTTTGGGTCATTTTACTGAACTTTTGTTTTTTGGATTTTACATGCTCTCTACTATGACATTGGGCATCGGCCTTGGCAGACGACGTTGATGGCATTTCATCGTCTTGGCCATGACTAGTGGCAGCAGCTTCAGCATGAGGTGGAAGTGGATCTTGATCTTTCCCTATTTTACCCTCCACATTTTTGTTCTCCATTTTTTAATGTGTGGAATTATATGCCAGTAATATATCAATAGCAATGGCCTACTACTATATATACTACGCACAACTGAAATGCACCACAGGTATGGATGGAGAGTATACTTGACGACACAGAGGTAGGTAGAGCAGTGGCCTACTGTACCGTACTGCTATCTAGTATATACTGGTGGTCAGCAAACTGTGCAAAACTGAAATGCACCACAGGTATGGATGGATAGTGTACTTGACGACACAGAGGTAGGTAGAGCAGTGGCCTACTGTACCATACTGCTATATATTATATACTGGTGGACAGCAAACTGTGCAAAACTGAAATGCACCACAGGTATGGATGGATAGTGTACTTGACGAAACAGAGGTAGGTAGAGCAGTGGCCTACTGTACCGTACTGCTATATAGTATATACTGGTGGTCAGCAAACTGTGCAAAACTGAAATGCACCACAGGTATGGATGGATAGTATACTTGACGACACAGAGGTAGGTAGAGCAGTGGCCTACTGTACCGTACTGCTATATATTATATACTGGTGGACAGCAAACTGTGCAAAACTGAAATGCACCACAGGTATGGATGGATAGTATACTTGACGACACAGAGGTAGGTAGAGCAGTGGCCTACTGTACCGTACTGCTATATAGTATATACTGGTGGTCAGCAAACTGTGCAAAACTGAAATGCACCACAGGTATGGATGGATAGTATACTTGACGACACAGAGGTAGGTAGAGCAGTGGCCTACTGTACCGTACTGCTATATAGTATATACTGGTGGTCAGCAAACTGTGCAAAACTGAAATGCACCACAGGAATGGATGGATAGTATACTTGACGACACAGAGGTAGGTAGAGCAGTAGCCTACTGTACCGTACTGCTATATATTATATACTGGTGGACAGCAAACTGTGCAAAACTGAAATGCACCACAGGTATGAATGGATAGTATACTTGACGACACAGAGGTAGGTAGAGCAGTGGCCTACTGTACCGTACTGCTATATAGTATGTACTGGTGGTCAGCAAACTGTGCAAAACTGAAATGCACCACAGGTATGGATGGATAGTATACTTGACGACACAGAGGTAGGTAAAGCAGTGGCCTACTGTACCGTACTGCTATATAGTATATACTGGTGGTCAGCAAACTGTGCAAAACTGAAATGCACCACAGGTATGGATGGATAGTATACTTGACGACACAGAGGTAGGTAGAGCAGTGGCCTACTGTACCGTACTGCTATATAGTATATACCGGTGGTCAGCTAACTGTGCAAAACTGAAATGCACCACAGGTATGGATGGATAGTATACTTGACGACACAGAGGTAGGTAGAGCAGTGGCCTACTGTACCGTACTTCTATATAATATATACTGGTGGTCAGCAAACTGTGCAAAACTGAAATGCACCACAGGTATGGATGGATAGTATACTTGATGACACAGAGGTAGGTAGAGCAGTGGCCTACTGTACCGTACTGCTATATAGTATATACTGGTGGTCAGCAAACTGTGCAAAACTGAAATGCACCACAGGTATGGATGGATAGTATACTTGACGACACAGAGGTAGGTAGAGCAGTGGCCTACTGTACCGTACTGCTATATAGTATATACTGGTGGTCAGCAAACTGTGCAAAACTGAAATGCACCACAGGTATGGATGGATAGTATACTTGACGACACAGAGTTAGGTAGAGCAGTGGCCTACTGTACCGTACTGCTATATATTATATACTGGTGGTCAGCAAACTATGCAAAACTGAAATGCACCACAGGTATGGATGGATAGTATACTTGATGACACAGAGGTAGGTAGAGCAGTGGCCTACTGTACCGTACTGCTATATAGTATATACTGGTGGTCAGCAAACTGTGCAAAACTGAAATGCACCACAGGTATGGATGGATAGTATACTTGACGACACAGAGTTAGGTAGAGCAGTGGCCTACTGTACCGTACTGCTATATATTATATACTGGTGGTCAGCAAACTGTGCAAAACTGAAATGCACCACAGGTATGTATGGAATGGATGGATAGTATACTTGACGACACAGAGGTAGGTAGAGCAGTGGCCTTCTGTACCGTACTGCTATATAGTATATACTGGTGGTCAGCAAACTGTGCAAAACTGAAATACACCACAGGTATGGATGGATAGTATACTTGACGACACAGAGGTAGGTAGAGCAGTGGCCTTCTGTACCGTACTGCTATATAGTATATACTGGTGGTCAGCAAACTGTGCAAAACTGAAATGCACCACAGGTATGGATGGATAGTATACTTGACGACACAGAGGTAGGTAGAGCAGTGGACTACTGTACTGTACTGCTATATATATAGTTATACTGGTGGTCAGCAAAATTCTGCACTGTCCTCCTACTATATACTACAATGCAGCACAGATATGGAGCGTTTTTCAGGCAGAGAACGTATAATACTGGTGGTCACTGGTCACTGGTCAGCAAAACTCTGTATTGTCCTCCTACTATATAATACTGCTGGTCCCCAGTCCCCACAATAAAGCAATTAGCACACTGAGCACAGATATTTGCAGTACACTGAGCACAGTCATATATGGAGCGTTTTTCAGGCAGAGAACGTAGATATTTGCACTTGCAGCACACTGAGCACAGATATTTGCAGCACACTGAGCACAGATATTTGCAGCACAATTTGCAGCCCACTGAACATAGAAACTGAGAGGACGCCAGCCACGTCCTCTCACGATCATCTCCAATGCACGAGTGAAAAATGGCGGCGACGCGCGGCTCCTTATATAGAATACGAATCTCGCGAGAATCCGAACGCGGGATGATGACGTTCGGGCGCGCTCGGGTTAACCGAGCAAGGTGGGAGGATTCGAGTCTGCCTCGGACCCGTGTAAAAAGGGTGAAGTTCAGGGGGGTTCGGATCCCGACGAACCGAACCCGCTCATCACTAATTTCCACACATGCTGAGGACAACCATCAGCATGAATGCTACCGTAGATCCGGAGGAGACAACTGCACTACATTCCCCTTCAATGGATATCATATCAGCCAACTGGACATGACATTCAAAACAGCGGTGAAGGAGGCCTTACTGAGGACAAGTCCCAGTGAATGGCTACAGTGTTTTCCTGCAAGCCTTTGTTGAATGATCTGGTCTGCAGAAGAGACAGAAGCAACAAAAAGGGCATTGCTAGCCCCTGCCACAAGACCCATTAGTAAAGCAAAGCATTTACCTTGAGAGCAGATTACAGACCCAGGGAAAGTTGCGATGGAGGCAGTACCCTCTACCGTATTGGGCTCTCAGGAACAGCACTACACTGATGCATCACCTCCTGCTGTCAAAATCTATGAGACGCTGACAGTCTTGCTTCTTGCAGAACAGATTATCATAAGAGTGCCACATGCTCAAGTACAGGTATATATTCTACGGATTAGATGTAGATATTTTAAAATATTAGGCACCTCACCAGGACAGAACTCCAGATAATAGGCTGCAAGGATGTAGAAGCCTACTAACCAATTGTCATACATCCTAAATTGATCTTCACTCAAACCCTTTTTTAACTTCAAGAGTCACAGCATCAGAAGGGCAGTCACATCCATGAAATATCACTTAAGAATCTTGTCCTTAGCACTCTCCCACAAACCCAGGAGTATAGAGATGTTAGTACATAGGACCACATTACTCTGATCCACCAGGAATTATTCCTTACACTGCCTATGTATGCCTAACAGAAGTACGCTGAATCATCTTTGCAGCACAAACCGTAGATCCGAAGGACTATTGCCCATCACTGGAATCCTATAGGGAAGAAGAGAAGAGTCAGAAGAAAAGTGGAAAAAGTCAGAAAAAGAAGACAGCTGAACAGACTCCTGCCACAGGCCACATCACTGGGGAAGCATGCAGGCTCAACCAACCAGGACCCATTGCCTGCCAAAATCACCACACCAGGATCAGGAGGACATGGAAACAAAACCTCAATCAGACCGTGAGCAGACCTTGCCAGTCAAGAGCAGGAAAGAATTGGAGAATCTGAAATCAGAGAAATGTTAGCAACACTGAAAGGTGACACCAGCAAGAGGCATCGGTAATAGCATGCACATCAACGTATGGGGAATAGTGGGAGATCCCCCAGACACTTGTAAACCACTCTGCAAGGACAAGGCAGGTGCCATAGTGGAAACTGGAAGCCAGGGAAAACCATTGAGAGGCCTAAGGATGTCCACAGTGTTGTTGGAACATCATGGGGGGGCATGGCAGCAGAGACCGCTGATCACACATGTCAAGCTGAGGCAGTTGAAAGAGCATATAATTCTAGATGCCAGACCCACATTTCCTTTAATCCTGTAAATGAATTGAAGATACTTTCTTCCCCTTCCCAAAACGTCCCCCCTGGTAAACTCTTAATCTCCCTCTCCCCCAACATTCGCCTGCAGCTTTCTCACCTTGTTAACCTTTCCCTCCCTGCCAGTGTCTTCAAACATGCTCTTTTATGCCCATTTCTCAAAATTGCTGCCTCAACTCTTCCTACGTTCTGTGCTTGCCTTTTCTTCAAATTTATGAACAACTTGACTTCATCTGTCTCACCCACTTTCTCTTTTCTCACTGTTCATTGATCTTGTTCAGTTGGGCTTCTGCCCTCTTAACTCAACCAAAACTTCCTTCACCAAAGTGACTTATGGAATACTTTGAGAAAAGTCATGGGACCTCTGCACTGCTTTTGATACTGTCAATCAGTCTCTTCACTTATCTCTTCTCTACCCTTTGCATGTGTGGCCTTTAAGATACTTAATCACCTGATTCACCTCTAATCTCTCAGGCTGATCTTTCAGTGTGTCTACTTCTTACTTTTGCTACCCTCCTGTATCTCCCTCAATAAATCCCTTCCCCCCTGCTCACATTCTTGGTGAACATATTTGTTTCTTTGGCATCTACTAAAACCTCTATTCAGATGAAATCCAAGTTATCTTTCATCCCCTGACCTTACATTCTTCTCTATACCATGAGTCCAAATGTCTCTCTGCTATATCCATCTGCATGGTCCAATGCATATGCAAATGTAGCATGTCCAAATCTGATCTTATCTTTCACTCTACTAATGTTACTACCCCTCCCTTCATCTCCATCATAATCAACATTGCTCTATCCCCTGTTGCCAAGACATGCTGCCTAGTGTTATCTTTGACTCCATTCAGTACCTCTAAGCTTGTTATGAGATGTATACCAGCATGACCTCTACCACAGCATTTAAACTCTCTGCCCCACCCATAACTTGATCTTACTCCTGTATCTAAGACTTCTACCACTTATCCCTACTTATCAAACTAGATTTATTTTATCAGTCTCCACTAACCAAGCTTTCAAACAATCCATATTCATATTTGCCCACCCTACCTCTTCATAAACCCTCATGTAACCTCACTTTACTTCCTCCATTCATAATATCAATCGATAACCCATTTGCACTTACTCTATCTCACTACTATACCCCTACAATGTAAACTTGCATGGGCAGTCTCCTTTTCACGTTATGGACTAAATGTAATAGGGTCCAAGTTTATTGTGAGGAACAAACTCGCACCTTCTAGCACACTTAGAATGTGTGAGTTTGTCTAGCAACTTGCAAATACAATGGCCACAAGTACCAGCATGTGGGACATTGAAGAGCCCGCTGGTTCCTATAGTCTCCCTGTAAAAAAAAATATGAAAAAAAAACTACACGCACACCATGACAGTAAAAAAAATGTGTTACTTTTTAACTATTTCTATACTTTTAAACACAGATTGGTGCATGCTTTGACAAATTCACCAATAAAAAGCTGGTCTATTTATAGGCAAGTTTTTGGTAAGGTTTTGGGTGCGAGTTTAAAACTCGCAACCTATTACATTGGCCAAGTTTTATGTTTTCCATTGTTAAAACATCTGTACGCGAGTTTGGCCATTGCGGGATTGTGGGAAACATGCGAGTTTGCATGTTCTGCCATCCTATAACGTTGTCCAAGTTCTAAAAATGTGCGAGTTTAGCAGTAAACTCACACATTTTCAGAACTCGGACCCTATTACACCTAACCTTTTATGTTTATTGAAGTCACATATTTCATATTTGTGCAATGCTTGGCCAGTGCTATAAATTCTGTGGCACCTTATAAATAAATCTTGATGTTTAGTATCAAATTATATACAAAATTATTTTCTAGTATTTACTAGACATGTGCGCAAACCCTTGTGTTTTAATTTTGCAAAGGATCTCGGATCCGAGATCTAAAACCTGGCAGTTGGTTCAACTTGGAATCCAAAAAGATCTGAACCGGGGCTTGTCTCATGTTGGAGACCCTAAATTCAGGTGGGTTCAGATTGTTAAAAGACGAAACTGCACATCAATAGTATTTACTCAAAATCCAAAACGTATTCTGTCAAATGGTTACTCTAAAATAAACTGTTGCCAATTATGCTTTCTTCTTAAAGTATTTGTGTAAGGATCTAGGCTAAAGCCAGTCATTACTCACTTTGACTCCATGCTTCCACGGGTCAAGGGTGCTGTCAGATGTCAGCTACAGTGCTGCTTGGTGGCTGCGATACATGCTGCTGTACTGTTTCAGAATACATTGTAGTGGAATTCATGGAGTATATAGGACTCTGGGCAGCCATGTTGCAGGGTCAGCTGATCGCAGCAATGCACAATGGGAACCCTGGACTTGTCAGCTGATTACTCCTACCAATGGCAGACTGTCTCAGGGTATATAAGTGGGATCCTGTGAACAGGAAGGGGCCTAAAGAACTTACTTCTTCAGTGCATGCTGCTGTGTGTTACTGCTCCAGGTTCCAGACTCCACTCTGTGTCTCTACATGTTCACCAGAGTATTTTAACATCGATCCAACATTGATTGCTATTTCAAGTGTCTACTAGTTCATCAGTTTCTTAAGTACCGAGTGCCATCAGTTATTTAATTGATTACCATCGATTTCTATTTCAAGTGTCTTCTAGTTCTTCAGTGTCTCAAGTACAGAGTGCCATCGGTTATTTCCTCGATTACCATTGATTTCTATTTCAAGTTTCTTCAGGTTCTTCAGTGTCTGAAGTACCGAGTGCCATTGGTTTTTTCATCGATGACCATCAATTGCAATTTCAAGTGTCTTCTAGTTCTTCAGTGTCTCAAGTACCGAGTGCCATCGGTTAACATAGATTGCATCTTCAGGTGTTTTCTAGTTCTTCAGTACCTCAACTACTGAGTGCCATGGGTTACTATCGATTGCTTCTTCAGATACCGAGTTCCATCAGTTATTTCATTGTTCAGCATCGATTGCTATTCCAAGTATCTTCTAGTACTTCAGTAGCTCAAGTACCGAGTACCATCGATTACCATTGATTGCTTCTTCAGATACCGAGTGCCATAGGTTACCATCAATTGCTTCTTCAAGTGTTTTCTAGTTCTCCAGTATCTCAAGTACCGAGTGACATTGGTTACCATCGATTGCTTCTCCAGATACCCAGTGCCATCGGTCACCGTCAATTGTTCTTCAGATACCAAGTACTATTCATCACCATTGATTGTTTCTTAAAGTTCCTTCTAGTTCTCTTAGTTTATCAAAAACTTATTAATTTGCCACAGACTATTAGTTGTTATTTACTCTCTGACTCCTCAGCTATAACTGGGTACCTGTCCAGTGAGCCGCGTCCTGCCAACCGGGAGCCGCAAAACACAAATCCCCATTGCAGGTGGTCACTGGTGAAAACCTTCTTGTGGGTTAGACTCCGCGCCTCTGGTCAGGTCTCATCAACATCTGGTACTAGCAGTACATGAGGAGATCATATATCCAACCCCCTCATCTGCTGTGGCAATCCCACTCAGTAACTCCCTCTCACAAATCACCAGCTGAGTTTACAGGGACCCAGGATGTGACAATTTGATTCTTTGACTAGCCATTACTTTATACTTAATTTCTAATGTGTTTTGATAAGGCAACCACTCAAATTGACATCATTGTATAGTATAATAACGTGAAGTATAAATGTCCATAAGTTGACATCATCAACAATTACACAGTTTTTGTCATCTTTAGTTTAAGCAGCTTGAGATTCCTTTGAAATTGTATGTGGCCTCTCAAACCTAAACATGTGGATGTAGTTACAATCTGCAAGATGCCAAGGTAGGATGTGGATACAGAAAGGCCACATGGGGACCAGCTGTCTCTCCAGCTATATGAGGCTCAGCAATCATGTTAACAGTAGGTTCAACTGGAGAACATGTTGGACTTCCAGGTGCCCCTTTTGTATTCAAATTTGGTACCAATGTTTATACATTTTAACTTATAATGAATATTTCCCAAGAATTCAGTCCACCTTTGCATTTGTATTATAATACATTTAGTGGAAATGGATGACTTAATTTTTTTTAATTCAATTTAACAATTCAGTAAAGTAGTGAGTGGCATTTATACACTGAGGATAACTAATTTCCCAGGTTTTAGTGCTTTGGATACGCTATGAGGAGATTGGGATAGACAAGGCAAGAAGCAGTGGAGACATGGAGATATGTAATATGTGCATGTGATGTTTATGTCGGTGGCAGGCAGCAGGAATTGGCCAAGAATGTAGTCATGCACTAGCCTCACTCTAAATATTGACAGGACTTCTCTCATACCTGGGCCACGGCGTCTACTGTATTTTATTGTCAAAATAAAACTTCAGTTCATTTCAACCATAGCACTAGCAGTTTGACAAAACATTTTAGCAAACTTTGCAAATTCTTCTGGTACAAGTTGAGTATCCCATATCCAAATATTCCAAAATACGGAATATTCCAAAATACAGAATTTTTTGAGTGAGATACTGAAACATTTGTGTTCTGATGGTTCAGTGTACACAAACTTTGTTCAATACACAAAGTTAACAAAAATATTGTATTAAATGACCTTTAGGCTGTGTGTATAAGCAGACTTGCCTACCCTCCCGCATTTTGCGGGAGGCTCCCGATTTTTGCTTTAGCCTCCCGCTGCCCCGGAAGCCCTGCTAGTCCTCCTGGTTTTACCCTGCCCCTCATGAGATTGCAGACTGAGCATGTGCGAGACCTGAAAAGCCGGGGGGCATGGCATGTGTGGAATAAGTAATCGTGCACTCCAACCCCTATGCGATAGAACCCCGTTAGAAAACCCTGATAGCAGTTTTGGGGGAGCGTGAAGACCCAGGTACCTGTAGGTGCTTGTAAGGCACTGAAGCCAGCCGCTGAAATTCCCACAATGGTCCGGGACTGATGAGGAGGCGGGCCATCACCCAGGTAACCGGAACATGCCGCCATACCCCGGGAGCCGCTGGCGGTGTGAGCATCACGCAATGTATTCTGCCCTGAGGCATGCATTGGTCACCCGCAGGGTCCCGAGCTGCAGACTCTTCCCCCATATGCTTTTTACTAGTGACTGCTGCCCATGATCGTAGACCCGCCCCCCGTGGAATTTTGATGTGATTTGTGGGCCTGTGGGGAGATGGCAGAGTCAATGCATTGCAATTTCCATATAAACTATTTGGCTCCACCCCGCCCTAAAGGCCCGCAGATTACGGCAAAATGTGGCGGGGAGCGGGGCTAAATTATGCAAGGCGTCTGTCCCCACTGAACAACCTGTCTCACCACCACAAAGTGGCGTGCGACCAGCTGTACACTGGACCATGTGCTTATTGTTTTTAATATGTATGTGTGTATTCATATACATTATTTGTATTGTTTCAGTGTGCACAAGTGGTGTGTTGTCAGTTGCTATGGGAACCATCCTGTGTTCCGGACTGGTCTCAATAGTGACCAGGAAACGGAAATGGGGCGGAGAACGCTGGCGTGGTGATGGGAGCACTTAAATATCGGTATGTGTTTGTTTTTTGTGATAAGGCTTGATAAAAGCACTACACAGCGCTGAAATGTTGCCCAGTTACAGACGACTACTGTCATTTTTATTGTAAATGCTCTGAGTGCCGCCATTGGAGAGGTATATATATGTATATATATATATAAAACAGCAGCAGTGCAGCACTCAACCAGAAAAAATACACTGCATGAGCATAAAGCTTATCAATGTTTCAGGGTAATCACACTATCGACAGCTACGTGCACATTGGGAGGTCAGGAACTTCCCCCCACCCCCCCACCCTTACAAACCCTGCCTCCTCACCCTGGACCCAGTGAGGAGGTAGGCCAAATGCAGCAAAACGAGAGGGCAAGCATCCCCCTGTCAGCAAACAGTCCCCTGGAGAGCAGGCACAGGAAGAGGCGGAGGGGAGCCCACAGGCTCAGGTGAGGAGGTATAGGCCCCAAATATCAGCCACAAATCTGGAGCCGAGGATACTCCAAGCCATGCCCCCATAATATTATTATCATTTATTTATTTTTAGTGTCAAAAAATAGTCTCTCAGCTTTTTTATATTGAAATATTTTTTATTGAAAATTAACTTATTTAAATGTTTCTACAGTATGTATTTATACTAGGGACTAAAGATGAGCGGTTCAATTTTGACTCGGTTCTTTCCAGTCGAGATGTCCGTAAAAGCTGGTGTTTTGTCTGGGAAAGACGGCTTATTGCCTTGTTTCCAGATCTAGCTGGAAGGACTGAGTCAAAACTGAAGTGTCCATCTCTACTAGGCACACCACTGTAGACTCCACTGTGCCCTGTGCACAGTACAGCAGCACAGAGATCAAGCTGACATTTATAGAGCTGCACATGTTTACAGTGAGGTCAACAATGGTACTGGACCATATCAAGCTGAAACAAAAAAGTCAGAAGGGAAAAGAAAAGGGACATAGTGGTGGGAACATGAAAAAGAGATGAGCCAAGAGGTGGAGAGATAGATAGGGGAACATGAGTACCAAGTGAGGGAATGAGGAGAGCCAGATAAGGCATAGGATATAGAAGGGGGAAAAGGGGGATGCACATCAATACAGAGAAAGGGAACAAAAGTAAATGCAAGCCACAACAGCTAGCAACCAGGCATGCACACCCACTACTCCCAACAGCCGCAGCAAGAAAAGGAGACAGAAGGGAGAGAGGAGGACAAGGATAGAAAAGACAGAGGGGAGAGAAATGAAGGAAAACAATAATCAGTTAAGAAAAGTATAGAAACAGTTGTAAAAAGGGGATACAGGAAGAATATGAAGAGATAGGTAGAAGAGAAAGAAGAATGGGGAAATCGGAGAAATAGGTGGAAGAATATGGTGAAATGGAGGAATAGGTGGAAGAATAGTGGTCATTGGAGAAAATGGTGGAAGAATAGGGGAGATGGGAGGAATATGGTGAGATGGGAGGAATAGGTGGAAGAATAGGGGGTGATGGGAGCAAATGGTGGAGGAATAGGGGGAGATGGGCGGAATATGGTGAGGTGGGAGGAATAGGTGGAAGAATAGGGGGTGATGGGAGCAAATGGTGGAGGAATAGGGGGAGATGGGAGGAATATGTTGAGGTGGGAGGAATAGGGGGTTATGGGAGCAAATGGTGGGAGAATAGGGGGATATGGGAGGAATAGATGGAAGAATAGGGGGGTGATGGGTGGAATAGGTGGAAGAATAGGGGGTGATGGGAGGAATAGGTGGAAGAATATGGGGTGATGGGAGCAAATGGTGCAGGAATAGGGGGAGATGGGAGGAATATGGTGAGGTGGGAGGAATAGGTGGAAGAATAGGGGGTGATGGGAGCAAATGGTGCAGGAATAGGGGGAGATGGGAGGAATATGTTGAGGTGGGAGGAATAGGGGGTTATGGGAGCAAATTGTGGGAAAATAGGGGGATATGGGAGGAATAGATGGAAGAATAGGGGGGTGATGGGTGGAATAGGTGGAAGAATAGGGGGTGATGGGAGGAATAGGTGGAAGCATAGGGGGTGATGGGAGCAAATGGTGCAGGAATAGGGGGAGATGGGAGGAATATGGTGAGGTGGGAGGAATAGGTGGAAGAATAGGGGGTGATGGGAGCAAATGTTGCAGGAATAGGGGGAGATGGGAGGAATATGGTGAGGTGGGAGGAATAGGTGGAAGAATAGGGGGTGATGGGAGCAAATGGTGGGAGAATAGGGGGATATGGGAGGAATAGATGGAAGAATAGGGGGGTGATGGGTGGAATAGGTGGAAGAATAGGGGGTGATGGGAGGAATAGGTGGAAGAATAGGGGGTGATGGGAATAATATGGGGAGATGGGAGGAATAGGTGGAAGAATAGGGGGCGAGGGGAGGAATATGGTGAGATGGGAGGAATAGGTGGAAGAATAGGGGGTGAGGGGAGGAATATGGTGAGATGGGAGGAATAGGTGGAAGAATAGGGGGTGAGGGGAGGAATATGGTGAGATGGGAGGAATAGGTGGAAGAATAGGGTTTAGGTTTTGTTACCAGACAGCAACTGGGATTTATTACTTCTGCACCAGCGAGCCCGTACAACTACGGAGTAGCCGCAGTTAAAGTGAGTGGTCACAAGTGTGGTTTAAGCTTCGGCACCCGAGGAGGCTCGAAGAAATAACCCTTACCCACACGGCTTTATCAGTATACACACTGCCAAAAGGGGGAGTGCACCTACTGTACATCCATTGCCACAGTTTACATGTACGTAGGCACAACAGTGCTTTGGACCATGTGCAGTGAGTATGAACGAGTGACATTAGTGGTGGAACAATTACAACTGATATCAACTAATATAAAACCTCACTTCCCAGTCACCAGCTTGTTTATCCCAGATGGAATTACCAAATGCACACTTTCTTTAAACAACCTTAAACAATGGACACAGAGTCCTTATTATCACAATCCAGTATACTGCATCTAAACCAGCTTCATTATTGTACCAGCTTTACTTGCAAGGACGCAAATAGTTATCTAGTAACAGCTGTTTACATTGTTGCAATTGACAGTGATTTGACGGTCAGTCTCTGGGAGTCAGCTTATGCTGTTGTAATAACTGTGTTTCCGAGTACTCAATAGAGATATTAAACTCTGTATAATATTTTTTTTTTTAAGGAAGTAGATACATTGTTTGAATTTTTATATAATACAGTGATTTGTGCTTATTAAAACTATTTTTAGAAATTGAACCACCAGTATAAATGATTCACGAGGGTAATTCTGAGTTGATCGCAGTAGGATTTTTGTTAGCAGTTGGGCAAAACCATGTGCACTGCAGGGGGGGCAGATATAACATGTGCAGAGAGAGTTAGATTTGGGTGGGGTGTGTTCAATCTGCAATCTAAATTGCAGTGTAAAAATAAAGCAGCCAGTATTTACCCTGCACAGAAGCAAAATAACCCACTCAAATCTAACTCTCTCTGCAAATGTTATATCTGCTCCCCCTGCAGTGCACATGGTTTTGCCCAACTGCTAAAAAATGTCCTGCTGCGATCAACTCAGAATTACCCCCCACATGCGTGGTCTCTTTGGATGTTTGTTTAGAGATGGGAGGAATAGTGGGCAATAGTGGGAAGAATAGGGGGAGATGAGTAGAGTAAAGAAAGAATATGAGCCCTCATTCCGAGTTGTTCACTCGCTAGCTGCTTTTAGCAGCATTGCACACGCTAGTCCGCCACCCTCTGGGAGTGTATCTTAGCTTAGCAGAATAGCGAACGAAAGATTAGCAGAATTGCTACTAAATAATTATTTGCAGTTTCTGAGTAGCTCCAGACCTACTCCTAGACTGCGATCACCTCAGTCCGTTTAGTTCCTAGTTTGACGTCACAAACACGCCCTGCATTCGGCCAGCCACTCCCCCGTTTCTCCAGACACTCCCGCGTTTTTCCCTGACATGCCTGTGTTTTTTAGCACACTCCTGGAAAACGCTCAGTTACCACCCAGAAATGCCCATTACCTGTCAATCATTCACCGATCAGCAGTGCGACTGAAAATCGTCGATCGAACACCAGCAAATCTACTAAGTTTTGTGTTAAATAACTAAGCGCATGCGCCCTGCGTGCCATGTGCATGCGCAATTAGCAACAAATCGCAGCATAGCGAAAATCGGCAACGAGCGAACAACTCGGAATGACCACCATGGTGAGATGGGATGAATAAGGGGAAATAGGGGAAGACAGCAGGAATAGTTGGAGACAGGAGGAATAGAAGAGAGATGGGAATTTTGACAGGGCTGTCAGTGAGTGCTCTTTCTGGGGACAGGTAATGCCTGTATTGGCTGCCCGGCGCTGCTGTGAATGCTGGGATGTGGTTCCCTCATCCCAGCATTCTCAGCAGTGGGCAGCCAATGCGGAAGGAGAGGGGAGTGCTGCAGCGGTGCCGCTACCAATGACATAGCGCTGCTCAAGTCCCCCTCCCTCCTCCTCCTTCTCCTCTGCGGCTGCCCGGGATCTCTGCCAGCACGAGGAGCCTGACTGCCAGCGGGGAGAGATGGTAAGTATATATCTCTCTCTCTCTCTCTTTCTTTCTTTCTGTCTCTCTCTCGTGTCTGTCTGCCGCAATGTGTAAAAAGGGGGACTGGCTGCCATAATGTGTAAAAAAGGGGACGCTGTCTGCCATAATGTGTACAAAAAGGGGACGCTGTCTGCTGTAATGTGTAATAAGGGGGACGCTGTCTGCCGTAATGTGTAATAAGGGGGACTGTCTGCTGTAATGTGTAAAACGGGGGACGCTGTCTGCTGTAATGTGTAATAAGGGGGACGCTGTCTGCCGTAATGTGTAAAAAGGCGATGCTGTCTGCCGTAATGTGCAAAAAGGGGGACGCTGTCTGCTGTAATGTGTACAAACAGTGGACGCTGTCTGCCGTAATGTGTAATAAGGGGGACTGTCTGCCGTAATGTGTAAAACGGGGGACACTGTCTGCCGTAATGGGTAAAATGGGGGACGCTGTCTGCTGTAATGTGTAATAAGGGGGACGCTGTCCGCCTTAATGTGTAAAAAGGGGGCGCTGTCTGCCGTAATGTGTAAAACGGGGGATGCTGTCTGCTGTAATGTGTAATAAGGGGGACGCTGTCTGCTGTAATGTGTAAAAAGGGGATGCTGTCTGCCGTAATGTGCAAAAAGGGGGACGCTGTCTGCCGTAATGTGTAAAACGGGGGACACTGTCTGCTGTAATGGGTAAAACGGGGGACGCTGTCTGCTGTAAAGTGTAATAAGGGGGACGCTGTCCGCCTTAATGTGTAAAAAGGGGGCGCTGTCTGCCATAATGTGTAAAAAGGGGGACGCTGTCTGTCGTTATGTGTAAAAAGGGGACGCTGTCTGCCGTAATGTGTAAAAAGGGGAACGCTGTCTGTCGTTATGTGTAAAAAGGGGCTCTACCTGGTGTAGTAGCGCTACTGGGCAGTGTAATTTGAATAATGGAGACTACTATGCACCGTAGTACGAGTTGGCATTGTTTTGTGGCCACACCCCTTCCCCATGAAGCCACGCCCCTATATATTTTTCGCACGCATGCGGCGCGCACTGCTCCTGTCTTGCGTACGGGGCGGGGGAACCAATGCCGTTTCTTGCACACAGCGCTAAAATACCTAGTTACGGCACTGGGTATATATGAAACATAAATGCATTCTGTGCTTAGACTTAGGTCCCATCGCCATGATATCTCATTATGGTATGCAATTATTTCCAAAATACGGAAAAATCCGATATCCAAAATACTTCTGGTTCCAAGCATTTTGGATATGGGATACTCAACCTGTGTTATGTTGCAGTTGTAAAAAAGAATAATAGAAGGGGCATCATTGAGTAAACATTATTTACCCTGGGACTGTGTTACATGCTGCAGATTTGTGGGAACACTGTATTATGTGCTTAATAATTTGAGGAGCTGTGTAACATTGTGTTGCATGTATTTTGAATAATTGGTAAGATTTTAGCACTTGATATTTTAACCTTTGATGATTTAATGCTCACTTTTAGTGATTCCATGCAGTTCTTTATTGCCTCTTTTACTCTATATCCTAAATCTTTCCCTATTTCTGTTGACTAAAGGGGTATAAGGAGGAGATGTACTAAGCAGTGATAAAAGTGGAGAAGTGAGCCAGTGAAGAAGTTGCCCATGGCAACCAGTCAGCTGCTCTGTTAGGGTGTCTCAAATATATATTTTTTCATAAATCTCCTGCTCCCCAGGGTTTTCCCATTCCTCTTGTTCCCAAAAGTGAGTATACGAAATTTGAGCTTCGTAGGTGCAGGGAAAAGTTTGCCCTTAGGGACCAAAAGGTTCGAAAATTCGGCTATTTTCCAGTAGTTCCTCCCTATTTCAAATTTTTTTGGGGGGGAACTTTGGGTAGGCTCATAACAATTTTAAACTGTTATTATACATTAATAACAGTACCCTAAAATTAAAAATTACCATTTCCACCTTCCTTGACCATATCATGATTAACCTCTTTAGCTTTGATCAGGAATCAGGATTAACCACGATGAACACTTGCCTCTGCAATTTCTCCTAACTATAACTCAGCTTCCTAACTCAGTATCTTGCACTTGCAGGACTCCGCTTTATTCTGTAATGGTCCTGATCAGTATCTGCTCAATCAGCAGAAATCTCCTTTCCTTCATGTCAATGGATGTTAATGTTGTCAGATGATCATTTAGATCCAGAATTTGGATTTCCTGAATATCTACTCACTCACACTTTGCACAGCAGCATTTGAAATAAAATTATGCAAAAGTCCATACCTAGAGTGGTACCCCAAATGTATGGAAGTGTGGACACAGATAGATTAGCTATAGATGGGTTAAAAATCTAGCAGATTTACTATCAGCAAAATAGTGACTAAAGGGGGGTACTCATGGAGCGATATTCTAAGCAGTCTGACTAGATTGCTTAGAATGTCAGCATAATCGCTCCGTGTGTAGCCCCCGTAGCGATAGCGATGCGCGGCCCCGCACATCGCTATCGCTGGTGCTAGATTGGCCTGCATGCAGGCCAATCTAGCGGGTCGCTCACTTCACCCGCTGGGTGAAGTGAGCGCCCGCCCCGTCTCCCCCCGCACGCTCAGCACAGATCGCGCTGTGCTGAGCGGCGGGAGAGATGTGTGCTGAGCGGTTCGCTCAGCACACATCTCTCCCAAATCGGCCCGTCTATATGGGCCTTAAGGATGCTTATGTCCAAATTATAAAATAAAGCAATGATATGACTGTACGAATTAGAGATGTGTAGGCTTGGATCTCAGAGATCCAAGCCCACCCAAACTTCCCTTGCCGAGGGAATCCTGGTTTTCCCGACTTGCTTGGATTCCAAAATGAGGCAAAAACGTCATCATCCCGGTGTCGGATTCTCGCTGGTTTTGGATTTCATAAAAGGACCCCACAGCGGTGACTGTGCGCCGTTTCTCACTGTCCATCCTGCTGTGCTGGCAGTGGCGTAACTAGGGCCCTCATTCCGAGTTGTTCGCTCGGAGATTTTCATCGCATCGCAGTGAGAATTCTCTTAGTGCGCATGCGCAATGTTCGCACTGCGACTGCGCCAAGTAACTTTACTATGAAGAAAGTAAGTTTACTCACGGCATTTTCATCGCTCCGACGTTCGCATTGTGATTGACAGGAAATGGGTGTTACTGGGCGGATGCACGGCGTTTTAGGGGCGTGTGGCTGGAAACGCTACCGTTTCCGGAAAAAACGCAGGAGTGGCCGGAGAAACGGTGGGAGTGCCTGGGCGAACGCTGGGTGTGTTTATGACGTCAGCCAGGAACGAAAAGCACTGAACTGATCGCACAGGCAGAGTAAGTCTGAAGCTACTCAGAAACTGCTAACTCGTTTGTAATCGCAATATTGCGCGTACGTCGGTCGCAATTTTAAGAAGCTAAGATTCACTCCCAGTAGGCGGCGGCTTAGCGTGTGTAACTCTGCTACATTCGCCTTGCGAGCGAACAACTCGGAATGAGGGCCTAGAAATTTTTCTCCCCCAAGCCAAAACACTCTCTGGCGTTCCCCCCCATCCCCATAATTGCCACTTGTAAAGTGATGAATCAGCGTGCCCCGCAAAAAGGGGGCATGGCTTTGCATAAAGGGACGTGGCATGAAAAGACCACCTGTGTATCAATCAGTGAAACACAAACAGTATGAGCAGCCAATAAAGATACTTTTGGCTGACTAGAAACATATCTTTGTGTATCTTTTCCTTTTTTTAAATTGTAACTAATTGTAGCCAATGCAAAGCTGACTACAGTGGCAAACAGAAATTCAGATCAAAGCTGACTAAGCCTATAAAAACAGTGAATGGACAGTAGTAAAATATATGCCACATTATAGGGCTGATGAATAACTACAGTAAGCATCTTTCAAAATACACAAACTTATAATAAAGACAGGACACATCTAATAATGTTATCATTTTTCTTTATTCACAGAACACATCTTTTTATTCGCCTGACACAATTTCTCACATAAAACTTAAATTTCACTCTAGTTAACCCCAGAATGGGTTATTATGTAAATATTAAAATTTTACATCAGCCAGACAGGCTAAGAGTATGTGCAATTGCTGAAAACATTTTAAAACATAAAGTTAATAAAAGTTATATTTTATTTATATAGTGGGAAAATGTGCACCCATTAGAATTCAATTCTTTTTTCCTTTCTTGATATTATTTAGTCTGTTGTATATTGGAGGGTGGCACTTGATTCTATGATTGATGTACCAATAACAGGGCATATATGCTTGATTATTAGTGATGCACCAATAGTAGGGCATCTATACAGTCCACCAAATAGATCAATATTTCCCCTAACCTACACAAGATCTGGTGCGGGAAAACCCTCTTTTCTCTCTCCTAAGACCGTTATACATTATGTCACACACTGCAATGCCCATGAGACATTATACCACATACCACAATGCCCATGATATAGTATACCACACACTGTAATGCCTGTGACACATTATGACACAAACCGCAATGTCTATGATACATTATGCCACACACCGCAATGCCCATTACACAATAAGTCCTATAGTAAGGCTTCTAATTACTTTTAAATTACCTGCTCATTGCCAGGGGTTTCATGGTCTTGGTTCCATGCATGGTGCCAGGGGTTTTCATGGTCAGGGTGTTATGCTCATTGCCAGGGGTTTCATGCGTTAGGTGTTATGCTTGTTGCCAGAGGTATCATATGCTGGGTTTCAAGCTTGTTGCCAGGGGGTAATATTCGTTGCCAGGGGTTTCATGCACTGGGTGTCATGCTCGTTGCTAGGGGGTAATGCTTGTTGCCAGGGATTTCATGAGCTGGGTGTTGTGCTTGTTACCAGGGGTAATGCTTGTTGCTAGGGCTGTGCTCCCAGTGCCACATATGCCCCCAGTGCCAAATATTCCCTGACAGTGCCAGATAAAAATATGCCCCCATAGTGTCAGAAACACATATGCCACCAGTGCCAAATATGCCCCCAGTGCCAGATACACATATGCCCCCAGTGCCCTATATGCCCCCCCAGTGCCACCTACACATATACCCCCAGTGCCAAATATGCCCCTCTCAGTGCCAGTTACACATATACCCCAGTGCCATATATGCCGCCCCCCCCAGTGCCAGGTACACATATACCCCCAGTGCCAAATATGCCCCGCAGTGCCAGTTACACACCCTCCCCGGGCTACCCCGCTGCGGTGAGTTTTGGGAAGGAGCCAGAGGGCACAGCGCGCGCCTCTCCTGGATGTGTCCGTTCTGTGTCTCCAGCGGCGTGTCTGTCAAATGAAGTGCGGGTTCGTGAGCCAATCAGAGCTTGCGGACCGGCAGCTGCTAGTCTGCAAGCTCTGATTGGCTCACAAACCGGCACTTCAATTAACAGACACGCCGCCTCCGGAGACCCAGGAGGGACACACAAGAGAGGCACGCGCTGTGCCTTCCGGCTCCTTCCCAAAACTCACAGCAGCAATCAGTGGCGGCGGCGCCCCCACAGCCCTGCACCTCCAAGCCACCGCATTGGCTGCGGGGGCAGTAATTACGCCACTGGCTACTGGGTTGTCCTGTCTCCATTGTAATGTGTCCATACACTCCAGTCAGTGGCTACTGGGCTATTCTGTCTCCATTGTGCTGTGTCCACTGTCCATACACTCCAACCAGTAGCTGGTGGGCTATGCTGTCTCCATTGTACTGCGTCCATCCACTCCAGTCAGTGGATGCTGGGCTGTGCTGTTTCTAATGTGCTGTGGAGGTAATTCAGACCTGATCGCTAGGGTGCAGTTTTTTCATCCCTGTGATCAGGTAGTCACTGCCTACAGGGGGAGGGGGAATTCACTGTGCAGGTGTGCGATCACATGTGCAGAGAGCTGCACAAACAGCTGCACAGCCCAGGACTTACTCAGCCGCTGCGATGATCGGGGCCGTAGCTGATGTCATGAATCCTCCCTCCAAATGCCTTGTCCCTCCTGTGTTTTTCCGGACACTCCTCAAAAATGGTCAGTTGCCACCCGCAAATGCCCTCTTCCTGTCAATCTCCTTGCGTTCGCCAGCGCAATGGGATTTTTCACAACATTCTATCGGTGCCCGGAGCTCCCCGGAGCTGCGGACCGTCTCATCTGTGAATTGCGGGGCATATGCATGTGCAGTTCAGACGTGATCGATCACTGTGCAAAAATGCACAGCAGCAATCAGGTCTGAATCGGCTCCTCTGTACACACACTCCAGTAAATGGCTGCTGCTGTGCTGTGTCCTTCCACTCCAAATATAAGCGGTGCTACTCCGCAGTGTCATTTGCAAAAAAGTTTTAAAAAATTAAGAAAAAGTTACAAAAATTACAAAATCTACAAAATTGTTTTATTTGTATAAATTGTTGTGTCTGCTGTACCCACTGAGTTTGTTCGCACACATATAAGTTCCGTGATACTGTGCAGTGTGAGTTGTCATTTGCAGAAAGAAATTAGTCAAAACAATATACAGTATATTGTTTTATTGTTTGCACTTCTGTGTATCATACCACACAGCATTTGTTCGCATAGAGAGTCGTCACTAGACTTATTGGTGCCCTGTGCCAAAGAGAGAATTGGCACCCCTGTCCCATTCCATACCCAGGATTCAATAACCTGTTTAATTCTAATCAGACACCCTACTCATTGAGCTATTTGATTCTGCATAAGAACTATGAACACTATATGAAACCACTGTAATGGTACTTTGTAAAAAAATATAATCAGTATTGCAATTGAGCAGATCTATGTAGTGTGCAGCCACACATCCAATCTCTTGCAGCTACACACTACATAGATCTGCCCAGCCGCAATGCTGATCACCCCTCCACAAAGTACAAGGTAAGCTTCATCTAGTTTGACTTCTCTAGCTTAGAATTATCTACCTTTCTATGCAAGGGCAGATAGCTCAATGAATAGATTGTCTGACTGCAATGCCACAGGTAGTGGGTTCGAATCCCGGGTATGTCAGCGTCTTGAAATGTAATAAAGCACATTGTCACTGAATATCAAAGAAATCTCAAGTTGTGTTCATGAATGATGTATAGGTATTAGCGACAGAAGGGTTCAGGGTAGGAGATAGGGGCGGTCAGGAGATGCTGGGTTTCAAAAGGGGGAAGCTGCAAGTGAAAGTAATTAAAACAGATAATTGAGAAGTGCTGCAACAGCACCCCCTACCTTGCAGTGCTATGTGTGGTGCCCCCTCCACACATACCTAGTTACGGTCTTGTTCACATACATACAGTAAAAGTGCTCTGATACCCCGTAGTGTAAGCTGTCATTTGAAAAAAAGTAGTACAAAAAAAATATTGTTCTCACTACTTCTTCTGTGTATTGAACCCCACTGCATTTGTTTGTACACATACAGTATAAGTGTGAGCTGTCATATGAGAAAAAAAGTAGTAAAAACATATATATTGTTCTATTGTTTGCACTACTTCTGTGTGTTCATCGACATCAGTTGAGAGAAGTGCAGGAGCAGCAACCAAGTATTAGCATTGCAGCTGATGCCCGTGCCACCAGTCATGGCAGTACTAGTCATTCAACATCATCTACGAAAACCGATGCCCAAAGGCATATAGGGTTTGAGTCATAGGCGTATTAACAGAGAAGGAGTCCCATGTCCAACCTACTTTGTTGGGGCCCCCTCCTCTGAAGCCAGTGCCCATCAGCGTAATAGAGTCTGATCACTAGAGGGCGACGGCCAATTTCCCAGATATTTTCTTACTGCGCATGCATGAGGAGAGATGCTGCTGCCGCTGGTGGGGCTCCGGAGAGGTGAATATTTAAAAAATGTGTGCGGTGTGGGCCTCCCTGAACCCCGGGGGAGCATGTGCACCGCACACACTGCACCCATTGTAGATATGTCACTGGTTTGAGTCAGGCATCTGAAATCAAAACAAAATTATTTTACAGTGGTAAAGAAATAACGCCTCTAATAAAGGGAAAGTTTAGTGCAGAAAAACATAAAAATTGCCAACATGCCATTAACCACACACAGAAGCAGAAGTGGCATCTTCTGCCTCTCATGTTGCTGTTGCAAGCCCTTCTCACTCAGGGTGTAGAAGTAATGTAAAAAAAAAATGAAAAATGGAAAATCAGTGCTGAAAAAAGTAAAACCACTAAGGCAGTAGAACAATCTGTGTGTTCAGAAACAGAAATGTCACAAATCCCTTAGGAGAGTCTAAGTGTGTCCATAAGTACTATGTGTGAGCCTGACCTTTCTGATACTGTACTCGTAGAGTAGCCTCCTTCCCCCATTTTTTGCTTCCTCTCCAAATGTGGGGTTGAGCAACAGAAGTAAAGCTGGTAACAAATAATTTGAGGTTGCCACAGTGGAAGTGCAAGAGGATGAGGAGGACATTTGATTTAGCTGATGCCAGTGCTAATACGGATGATGATCATGAAGATGTTGTTTGTGTAAGTCAGGCACCAGTGGAAGCAGTTCTTGTCCATGATAAGAAGTCCATTGTCATGCCTGGAAACAGGACCAAAAAAATCCACCTCTTATGTGTGGAAATATTTTTACTCAAATCCTGACAGCATTTATCTAGCCATCTGTAGCATATGGAAAGCTGCAGTTAGTAGAGGTAGGAATGCTAACAATCTAGGAACCTCATTCCTGTTATGTCATTTGCAGCGAGTTCATGGAAAGTTTTTGGAAAATCAGAAACTTGTGCTAAAAAAATGTCAACAAGCAGGCCAGGTTCAACTACCTCCCTTGTCTCAACTAGATGCCAGCATCTGCAATCTCCACCGCCAACACCTTAAACCTCAATATCCTCAGTAATGATCGGAAATAGTCCTGCATCCAATTTAATAAGGCCAGGTGATTCCTCCCATATCCAGGATTCCTCAGAAGAATCTTTGAGTGCTAGGGTTGCTGCTGCTGCTGCTGCTGGGGGTGGATCTTAATTCCAGAAGGGGACCTAGAAGACAACAATTGACTATTAAACAATCCTTTGCAAGAGTAAGCAAGTATGACAACTGTCGCCCAGATGCACAGCAGATCACTGACGCTATGACGGCTATGCTAGTATTAGATCTGTGACCTATAATTGCTATTAATGCAGTGAGTTTTAGACAGTCAATTGAGGTCCTGTGTTCCTGGTACCAACTTCCATCTTGGTTCCATTTTACTAGCTGTACCAGGACATTAAAAAAAACGAAATATTGTCCTACAAAATGCCATTGTACCTACTGTCCACTTAACAACAGTTATGTGGACAAGTGGAACTGGGCAATCTACAGAATACATGACTGTGAAATCTGTGTTGCCTTCAGTAACAGGAACAGCAGCAGCATCTTACAGACAATGGCAGCTCATTCAGAGGCAGGCTACTCTGTGTATCACCGGCTTCACTAAGAGGCATACCGTTGACAATCTCTTAGAAAAGCTAAGTGATGTCATAGTAAAATGACTTACCTCGCTTGGACTCTCCTCAGGATATGTGATTTCTGATAAAGCCACAAATATTTTGAAAGCATTATAGCTGGGTGAATTCCGACATGTCCAATCAACTTGGTGGTACACAGTTTTTTAAGAAATGACAGGGGCATGCAGGAGATGCTGTCTGTAGCCCAAAAAATTTCAGGACATTGTCAACATTCAGCAGCTGCATGCAGAAGACTGCAGCACCTGCCTAAACAGTTCAATCTGTCCTGCCACCAACTGAAGCAAGAGGTGGTAATTAGGTGGAATTCCACCCTTTACATGCTTCCACAGATGGAGAAATGGCAAAAATCCATACAAAGCTACACAACTAACCATGACATTGGGAGAGGAGGGAGAGTGTACCTTACTCCAGCACAGTGAAGAATACTTTCTGTGTTATGCAAGGTGCTGAAACCATTTGAAGTAGTAACCTGTGAAGTGAGTTCCGAGACTGCCAACTTGAATCAGATGAATCCCCTAATTAGACTTTTGGAAGAGCAGCTTGAGAAATTGAAGGAGGAGATGAAACAAATTCTGCTAAGTATGTTGGAGTTGTAGATCAAGTTCTTTATTCGCTTCACCAGAATCTAAGGGTTGTCAATATCTTGAAATTGGATCACTACATTTTGGCGACTGTTCTTGATCCTAGGTTTAAGTCATGCATCATGCTTTTCTTTCCAACTGACCCAGATCTTAAGATATGCAAAGATATCCTGGTGAACAAGTTGGCAGCTCAAGTGGTACATGATATGACAATATCTCTCCTTCAGTTTCCTTGGCAACTGCACCTGCCAAGTAAAAACTCAGCTTTCCCAAGAGACCCAGGGGGAGATGCAGAAGAGTCAACACAACATTTTGACATCTGGTTGGGTCTAAAAGAATTGCCCAAAATTAGTGACACCTCTACTGATATGGTCAACATCCAAAGAATGATATGGTCAACATCCAAAGAATGGTGGAACATTATTTATATGACTGCATACAAACAGGCACGTCACAGAGTCCCTTTGAGTACTGGAATGACAAAAAGGCAATTTAGAGGCCCCTGTACTAATTTGCTTTGCATTAGTTGAGCTGCCCATCCTCTAGTTTTTATTTAGAAAGAGTTTTCAGCACAACCGGGAACCATGTCAGCATTTGGCTTAGGATCTTTTCCTCAAAATGTGGAAAACATGATGTTCATCAAAATTAACTGGAAATTCCATGAGGAAGACCTTTACCATCAATGACATCAAAGTCCAGAGACTTCTGTAATGGTGGCTTCCAGAGGGGTGAATTAATATTACTGTATGTGAGGATGATGTACATACTGATGAGGGTGAGTATGAGTATGGCCCATTACACACAAACACTCGCTCTCATGTGCCTCAGTCCTGGCTACAGCAGCTTTCCCACTGTCCAGACTTCCATGCTCCTGCCATGCTTAGGGCAGGGCGTGCCTAAGGACATCAGCAAAGTTAGCGGCTCCCTTTCCTCCCAGTTCTGGCACATCTCTTATCTGTTTCTTCAGCAGCTCCCTTCCGTCCAATAACTCTGTTTCTGCTCCTGTCTCACGGATTTGACAGGTCTACGGGCGTAGTATGAGGCCAAGCAGTGGATCAGGGGAAGGTACTTCTCCAGCCCGGCACCATTCTGCAATGCATACACCACACCCGCTTATCACTTTTCACAAGTCCTGCATGTGGGGGAAGCCTGACATTACATTGTGACTGTGCAAGGACATCCCCTCCCCTCCTCCCCTCTGCATACGCCTATGATTGCTAGGTGTTCACTGTCCTATAACATGCTTTTATTTGTAAATTCATAAGAAGTAATGATTAGCATATAATGCTGATGTGCTGAACACACAGAAATAGAATCTTAAACACTTTATCACTTGTATATCTACATATATAAAAGCCAAACACCACTGACTGACTCACTGACTCATCACGAAATCACTGGAACCATGAGGTCTAGGAATTTGAAATTGGCCAGTAGCTTCGTTTTGTGACGTATGCACCCACTAAGAAAGGATTTGTCAAACCCCCCCCCCCCAAAGGGGTGAAAAAGGGTGAAATGTGTTTTTTAATAAATTCTTCATTATCTCTTAATCCAGATGACATTTACGTTTTGTTTTTGCACACAGACGTTATCAAATTAAGTGCCTAAGTACCTGTTCTGCCATGAAGGACATGTGCTGACAAGGTCAAGGCATGTCTCAAGTCATTCTACTTATGGCCAAGAGTCAACGTCCTTTCCTTGAGGGTCAACATGCAAGTACACCTTAAAGGTGACTTAAAAGAGGAGGAGTTTTCTGAATTACTTCTGAAAATAGGGAATGGCAAGATGTTGGAGGAGGGGGGGAAGAGACTATATTCCGGAAAACCTCTGCGATTTAGTCTATGACTTGAACGCTTTGACTGAGAGTATCTACCAGGCCTTGAATTAGACTGGCAGTAAAAGCGTCTCTTGGCTGAGGGAGAGGGATATTCTCGCTTCAACAAATCACTCAGCAGTTAACATCAACAACACTCTGTTAAAGAAGCTGGCTACTAATATGGTCAGGTATGAGTTGGTTAATTCCGTGGTGGAGGTGGAGGACACCATTCATTACCCTGTAGAGTTTCTGCATACTCTGAACCCACCTGCAATACCACCTCATGTACTCTACAGTATCTCAATGTCGGTTCCTCCATAATGCTTTTATGCAGCTTCAATTCATCCAAACTGTGCAATGGTACCAGTTTGCAGGTGAAGACTCTGCACAATCATGTCATTTAAGCGATAATACTCACAGGCATCGCCCAGGGAGAAACTGTTGTCATTCCGATCCCATCAGACTACCATTTCCAGTTCAAGCAGCTGCAGTTCCCGGTAAAAGTCTGCTATTCTATGACCAGGGACGGTGCTAGGGTGTTCGGCGCCTCCCTACAAACTATAAATTTGCGCCCTCCGATACTTTACAAAGGGACAGCGCACGTCAAAAAATGGGTGTGGTCTCACATAGAAGGGATGTGACCACACAATAGTACCCCTATTTAAAATGCCCCCCCCCATAGTGGTGCCGCTTAGACATAAGGCCTTAGAAGTAGTGCCGCTTACACGTAACAACCCCATTAGTAGCGCCGCTTACACATAACGACCCCATTAGTAGCGCTGCTTACACATAACGACCCCAGTAGTAGCGCCGCTTACACATAACGACCCCATTAGAAGCGCCGCTTACACAAAACAATCCCAGTAGTAGCGCCGCTTACACATAATGACCCCAGTAGTAGCGCAGCTTACACATAACAACCCCAGTAGTAGCGCAGCTCACACATAATGCCCCAGTAGCAGTGCCACTTACACATAATGCCCCAGTAGTAGCGCAGCTTACACGTGATGCCCCCATTAGTAGCACAGCTTACACATAATGCCCCCAGTAGAAGCGCAGCTTACAAGTAACGCCCCCAGTAGTAGCGCCACTTACACATAATGCCCCAGTAATAGCGCCACTTACACATAACAAACCCAGTAGTAGCGCCGCTTACACATAACGCCCCCAGTAGTAGCACCACTTGCACATAACGCCCCAGTAATAGCGCAGCTTACACATACTGACCCCAGTATTAGTTTAGCTTACACATAATGCTTCAGTAGTAGTGCCGCTTACACATAACGTCCCAGTAGTAGCGCAGCTTACATGTGACACCCCCATTAGTAGCACAGCTCACACATAATG
The DNA here is from genome assembly GCF_028390025.1 of Pseudophryne corroboree. Lineage (NCBI taxonomy): Eukaryota > Metazoa > Chordata > Amphibia > Anura > Myobatrachidae > Pseudophryne > Pseudophryne corroboree. Next base: position 674,462,954 of record NC_086444.1, read on the forward strand.
CCCCAGTAGTAGCGCAGCTTACAAATAACGCCCCCGGTAGTAGTGCCTTTTACACATAACGCCCCAGTAATAGTGCCACTTACACATAACGACCCCAGTAGTAGTGCCGCTTACACATAACGCCCCCAGTAGTAGCGCCACTTACACATAATGAACCCAGTAGTAGCACCACATACACATAACACCCTAATAATAGCTCAGCTTACACTTAACGCCCCTGATAGTAGCACAGCTTACAGGTAACACCTCCAGTAGTAGCGCCGCTTACACATAATGCCCAAGTAATAGCGCCACTTACACATAACAAACCCAGTAGTAGCGCCGCTTACACATAACGCCCCCAGTAGTAGCGCCACTTGCACATAACACCCCAGTAATAGCGCAGCTTACACATACTGACCCCAGTAGTAGTGCAGCTTACACATAATGCTCCAGTAGTAGTGCCGCTTACACATAATGACCCAGTAGTAGCGCAGCTTACATGGGACACCCCCATTAGAAGCACAGTTTACACATTATGCCCCCAGTAGTAGCGCAGCTTACAAGTAATGCCCCCAGTAGTAGTGCCTTTTACACATAACACCCCAGTAATAGTGCCACTTACACATAACAAACCCAGTAGTAGTGCTGCTTACACATAATGCCCCCAGTAGTAGCGCCACTTACACATAATGAACCCAGTAGTAGCACCGCGTACACATAACACCCTAATAGTAGCGCAGCTTACACTTAATGCCCCCGATAGTAGCGCAGCTGACAGGTAACACCTCCAGTAGTAGCGCAGCTTACGTAACGCCCCCAATAGTAGTGCAGCTTACACATAACACCCCCAGTAGCAGTTCCACTTACACATAACTACCACAGAAGTGCCCTTTATTCACATTTTGCCTCCCCCACACACATACAGAAATACACACACACATACATACATACATACATACATACATACACACACACACACACACACACACACACACACACATACATACACACAGACTTTCTCACTCACTCTCCCTTCACTTACTTATCCCAGTCTAGCTGCCAGGATCTGGAGCAGCATGTCCTCCTTTGTGGCACTGCAGTCTGTTGGTCCCGTGTAGCTCCGTCCCCTCCTCCCATGTAGCTCTGCCTCCATGATTCAGTGTTTCGATAACGCTGTCACCAGAGGGAGGGAAGCCTGGGGAGGAGGTTTCTTCATTCATGCTACCGGCGCCGCTGCCTTTCACTGTGACATGCACAGCAGCCGGCAGCAGGGCGGACAGGGCAGTGCATGCAGTAGAGGGATGCAGAGCAAGGAGAGCGCCTCTCCAGCCTGGCACCTACTTACTCTGCATCCCTTTGCTGACCGGGCAGCGCCGGGCCTGGCTATGACCATTAACAAAGCTCAGGGGCGGAGTTTGAAAGTCGCTGGAGTGCATCTGAGGAGTGACTGCTTCTCCCATGGCCAGCTGTATGTTGCCTGTTCCAGAGTCAGCTTCTCTGACATCCTGACCATTTTCCAGCCTGAAGAAAAGAATAAAAATTTAGTTTGCCAGGAAGTCCTTCAAAATTAAAGTTACACTCACAGAAATACTTGAAATTCCATAGCGAAGCACGGGTATTCAGCTAGTTACTTATAAACCTCAGTCATCTTTAACTATGTAAAAATCAGACAATATAGAAATCAGGATTTCTGTGGGACACTGTATCTCCCTTCAATTTATGTAGACTGTCAGTTTACACAAACCATTGATGGTTACAACACTGCTCTACTTGACACGGTTTCTCTTTTCAAACATAAAACTTACCATACTACCCCTTTAAACCAGGACACCGTCCCTGTTTAAAAGGATGGTATGGTAAACCTACACGTACCCCCATTGCCCAACAGCATGCTCCAGACTCCTCTGCACACGTTAGAACAAACAACACACTGTTCCCCTCCCTGAGTGTCATTCCTGAGCTTCACAGTGCAACCATGGCTAGACCCTAATAATGCACAGTCCATAATACAAAATAATAGCTCATCTCTTAGGGGTATCACATCAAAATAATGTATATATAACTGATAGTATTATAATTCATGAAACACATACTGAATTAAGTTTACATATACCATGGTGATATTTATTCTACAATGACAGCAATTCATATTAGAACTTGTTACTTTAATAAAAGTATAGTGAAATAAAATATTAATACCACGGGAGGCTTCTTAGATTTGTTAGAACACTAATAGTCTTCTTATAACTAAAAAATAATGTTTTAAGATAGATAAAATACAGTAACAACCACTTATAGAATATTGCTACAAAAAGTAATGCTATCCCTTGCTTTCCTGATTACTACATTATGTAATAATGTCATAAATCTCAGAAGCCTCCCTCAGATTTATTCTTGGAAGCCTCGAGACCTCAGTTAGCATCCACCATGCGTTGTCTGGATTAATTTATTATTATTATTATTATTATTATTTTTTATTTTATTTTTTCTGTTATTTATATGGTGCCACAAGGTGTCAGCAGCAAACCAATAATAAAATTATACATTAATACATAGGATAATTATTAACAATATTCCACAATATATCCAAATGCAGTGTGTATGGCATCTGCTCTGGATTCTGTTGGCGACATACAAGCAGCGAAGGAGGTTGCAGAGGATTGAGGCAGATGCTGTAAGGCAACAAAGACAGGTGTTGTATGGAAGAGGCAGATGTGTATGGAGTTTCATGAAAAGCTGTCCCAGTTACAGAGTCACATCATTCACTCCACTACCTGTGAGGAACACAGGATCCAAGGGGGTCATTCAGATCTGATAGCTGGGCAGCAATTTTTGCTGTCCTTCGATCAGATAGTCGCCGCATACAGGGGGAGTGTATTTTTGCTGTGCAAGTATGCAATCTCATGTGTAGCAGAGCTGCACAAACTGATTTTGTGCAGTCTCTGCACAGCCCAGGACTTACTCTTCCTGTGCAATACAATCCTGATGATCGGGGCCAGAGCTGATGTCAGACACCCTCCCTGAAAACGCCTGAGCCCGTCTGCGTTTTTACGGGCCCTCCCTGAAACCGGTCAGTCGCCACCCACAAACGGCCTGTTACTGTCAATCTCCTTGCAAACGCCAGTGTGAATGGATCCTTCGCACAATCCCGTCACAGGGCGCCGATGCCCGTTGCAGCCGTGCGGCGCGCCGGCTCAAGTGCAAATGCATGCGCAGTTCGGATCTGATCGCCCGCTGTTCGAAAACGCACAGCAGCAGTCAGATCTGAATGACCCCCCAAGTCTGAGGTCCTCCTGCATATCTCCAGGTACACAAAGTCACATGATCCGTGGAGTATTGCCACAATCATAGACCAGCTCATGACACATTACGTAAATTAGGAGGTGGTCATAATAATTTGACTGTAATGTGTATAAAAGCAATACATGTGCTATAAAAAAGATTTAACAAATTATACAAGAATAGAATGAATTATACATACATACAGTATTTCTCACATACAGTATTCCAATTTATGGATTTAGTGCAAACTTGACAATAAAACTAAGGTTGTCACAGCGTCCCGGATCCCTGTGATCACTTACCAGGTCCATCAGCACTAGTCTTCGGTGGTCCCAAGCAGGCAGTGGGCGGGAGGTCCGCAGCACTCACTGCAGTGATTTTGGCCAGCCTGCAGCTGCTGCAGGGCTGCCAACATCTTCTCTCCTCCTTCTTATGCAGCTTCTAGGTATCGGCTTCCATGCAGGCGTACACCCGCCTCTCTGTAGAATTTAAAGGGCCAGGCTTGCAAAAACAGAACTTCACTTTGGCACCCAAATTCAGCTCCACTTATAAGAGAAGTCCCTGGGAGCACTCCTGTGCCAGAGTACAGGCTCCTAAACCTTGCTCCAGAGTCAGCCTTGTGCTACTGTGTTTCCTTGTGAAAACTATGTTACTGTCTCCCTGTGCTGTTCCAGGTTCCAGTCTGCTGTGCTCCATTAAAGTTCCTGCTCCATTCTTGACATCCGACTTTCTGTGTTCCAAGCGACCAGATGGACTGTGTTCCAGATGACCACTCCAGTGCCTGCACGCCGTTCTGTGTACTCCTGTGTTTACATCAGTGCACATCAACTCCTGTACATGGGGACCCAGACTGAGGACCGTGACCTGAGTGTCGGACGCAGCTAAACTCAAAACCTCTTGTGAGGGTTCCTGATTAATACCACCAGCACGTTAGATTCTGCACCTCAGTTCTGGGTCTCTGCCAATCCCACGGTATGGGTTCGCATCCACAATCCATCCTTGACTTTGTTACATTAGTCCAGATATGTACTCTTTTACAGGGATAAAATTATATACTTTTTCATTTTGTTATTAAAGTCTTACTAACACCCCTTTGACACCTAAATCCCTGATCCGATCCAAATTATTGAACATAGTTTCCACCCATGTTATAGCTCTTCAAACACCTTTCACACCTTTCAGCCCTGCAAAACTGTCATTACAAGCTCTACATTATCTCTTAGCCATCCTGATCTGCCAATCGGCTTATTTTTGCATAACCCCGGCCAGTTAATCTGAGTCTCACTTTTCCGACTGCAATGTATCCGGTACCAGAAACAACCTCTTTTCGTGACCTGGGACGGTAGCAGCTAGTTTCCCTTTATGGAGAGGACCTTTCCCATGAGCCCCTGGGTCCATGTCACAAACTATTTGGAATAGTAACCTGTGGCGAGCGAAGCGGAGCGGAGTGAGACACTGAGCCCGAAGGTGTCCTTTCCTGCCAGTGTAGCTGTATAAAGTGTTGTTGACTGTATTGTGTTGCATCAGACCAGTGGTAGTGCCCTGTCTCATCAGTCATTCCAGTGACGATATACGCTGCTGCTATATGTCCACTGCTGCCGTATAATAATAATAACAACAACCACAAGTCTCTTACAGTATTGTTGTGTTGCATCAGACCAGTGGTAGTGTCCTGTTTCATCAGTCATTCCAGTCATTCCTGTGCCGCATATTGTCTCATATAACTCCCAAAAAATAATGGAGAACAAAAAATTTTGAGGATAAAATAGGGAAAGATCAAGAAGAACCACTTCCTCCTAGTGCTGAAGCTGCTGCCACTATGCCATCAACGTCGTCTGCCAAGGCCGATGCCCAATGTGATAGTAGAGGGCATGTAAAATCCAAAAAGCCAAAGTTCAGTAAAAAGAACCAAAAAAATAAATTTAAATTGTCTGAGGAGAAACGTAAACTTGACAATATGCCATTTATGACACGGAGTGGCAAGGAATGGCTGAGGCCCTGGCCTATGTTCATGGCTAGTGGTTCAGCTTCACATGACGATGGAAGCCCTCATCCTCCATCTAGAAAAATTAAAAGCGTTAAGCTGGAAAGACACAGAAAAGAACTGTGCATTCTGAGATGGTATCACAAATCCCCAAGGAGAGTCCAAGTGTGTCAGCGGTTGCGATGCCTGACCTTCCCAACACTGGACGGGAAGAGGTGGCTCCTTCCACCATTTGCACACACCCTGCAAGTGCTGGAAGGAGCACCCACAGTCCAGTTCCTGATATTCAAATTGAAGATGTCACTGTTGAAGTACACCAGGATGAGGATATGGGTGTTGATGGCAGTTGAGGAGGAAGTTGACGATGAGGATTCTGATGGTGATGTCGTTTGTTTAAGTCAGGCACCAGGGGAAACGCCTGTTGTCCTTGGGACGAAGAAGCCCATTGTGATGCCTGGGCAAACTACAAAAAAGCCACCTCTTCGATGTGGAATTATTTCTCCACAAATCCGGGCAACAGGTGTCAAGCCATCTGTTGCCTCTGTCAATCTGTAATAAGTAGGGGTAAGGATGTTAACCACCTAGGAACATCCTCCCTTATACGTCACCTGCTGCGCATTCATCAGAAGTCACTGTCAAGTTGTGAAACTTTGGGTAAGAGCATAAGCAGTCCACTGACACTTAAATCCCTTCTTCCTCCTGTATCCAAGCTCCTGCAAGCCACACCACCAAATTCCTCAACGTCAACTTCCTCCTCAGTCAGGAATGTCCGTAGTCCTGCAGGCCATGTCACTGTCAAGACTGAGGAGTCCTCTCCTAACCGGGATTCCTCCAGAGGATCCTCGGTGGTATGCCTGCTATTGCTGCCACTGCTGTTGCTGCTGCTGGGAGTCGATCGTCATCCCAGAGGGGAAGTCGGAAGACCACTTGTACTACTTCCAGTAAGCAATTGACTGTCCAACAGTGCTTTGTGAGGAAGATGAAATACGACAGCAGTCATCCTTTTGCAAAGCGGATAACTGAGGCCTTGATAACTATGTTGGTGTTAGAGGTGCGTCTGGTATACACCATTAGTTCAGCGGAACTTAGAGAATTGATGGAGATAGTGTGTCCCTGGTATCAAATCCCATCTAGGTTCCACTTCTCTAGGCAGGCGATACCAAGAATATACACAGACGTCAAAAAAAGAGCCACCAGTGTCCTACAAAATGCGGTTGTATCCAGTGTCCACTTAACCACGGACATATGGACAAGTGGAACAGGGCAGACTAAGGACTATATGACTGTAACAGCCCACTGGGTAGATATATGGCCTCCCACAGCAACAACAGCAGCGACACCAGTAGCAGCATCTTGCAAACGCCAACTCGTTCCTAGGCAGGCTACGCTATGTATCACCGCTTTCCATAAGAGGCACACAGCTTACAACCTCTTATGGAAACTGAGGAACATCATCGCAGAATGGCTTACCCCAATTGGACTCTCCTGGGGATTTGTGATATCGGACAATGCCACCAATATTGTGCGTGCATTACATCTGGGCAAATTTCAGCATGTCCCATGTTTTGCACATACAATTAATTTGGTGGTGTAGAAATTTTTAAAAAAGGACAGGGGTGTGCAGGAGATGCTGTCGGTGGCCCAAAAAATTGTGGGCCTCTTTCGGCATTCTGCCGCTGCGTGCCGAAGACTGGAGCGCCAGCAAACACTCCTGAACCTGTGCCCCGCCATCATCTGAAGCAAGAGGTGGTAACGAGGTGGAATTCAACAAACTATATATGCTTCAGAGGATGGATGAGCAGCAAAAGGCCATTCAAACCTAAACATCCACCTACGATATAGGCAATGCACCTGACTCAAGCGCAGTGGAGAATAATTTCCGTCTTGTGCAAGGTTCTCCAACCCTTCGAACTTGCCACACATAAAGTCAGTTCAGACACTGCCAGCTTGAGTCAGGTCATTCCCCTCATCAGGCTTTTGCCGAAGCAGCTGGATAAATTGAAGGAGGACCTAAGATGGTGCGATTCCGCAAAGTATGTGGGACTTGTGGATTGAGTCCTTAATTCGCTTAGCTATGATTCAAGGGTGGTCAATCTGTTGAAATCAGAGCACTACATTTTGGCGACCGTGCTCGATCCTAGGTTTAAAGCCTACATTGTATCTCTTTTTCCAGCAGACACAAGTGTGCAGAGGTGCAAAGACCTGCTGGTTAGTAAATTGTCAACTCAAGCAGAACGTGACCCGTCAACAGCTCCTCCTTCAATTTCTCCCGCCACTGGGGCTGCAAGGAAAAGGATAATATTTCCTAGCCCACCTGCTGGCAGTGATGCAGGGCAGTCAGGAGCGAATGCTGACATCTGGTCCAGACTAAAGGACCTGCCATCCATTACTGACATGTCTACTGTCACTGCATATGATTCTGTCACCTTTGAAAGAATGGTGGAGGATTATATGAGTGACAGCATCCAAGTAGGCATGTCAGACAGTCCGTATGTATACTGGCAGGAAAAAGAGGCAATTTGGAGGCCCTTGCACAAACTGGCTTTATTTTACCTAAGTTGCCCCCCCCCCCCTCCAGTGTGTACTCCGAAAGAGTGTTTAGTGCAGCTGGTTACCTTGTCGGCGATTGGTGTAGGAGGTTGCTTCCACTAAATGTGGAGAGGATGATGTTCATCAAAATGAATTATAAAGTCCTCCGGGAAGACCTTTACCAGCAATTGCCTCCAGAAAGTACACAGGGACCCGTGATGGTGGATTACAGTGGGGACGAATTAATACTCAGTGAGGAGGATGACACAGTGAAAGGGGTGAGGAATCAGAGGATGATGATGAGGTCGACATCTTGCTTCTGTAGAGCCAGTTTGTGCAAGGAGAGATTGATTGCTTCTTTTTTGGTGGGGGCCCAAACAAACCAGTCATTTCAACCACAGTCGTGTGGCAGACCCTGTCGCCGAAATGATGGGTTTGTTAAAGTGTGCATGTCCTGTTTATACAACATAAGGGTGGGTGGGAGGGCCCAAGGACAATTACATCTTGCACCTCTTTTTCTTCTTTGCATCATGTGCTGTTTGGGGACTAGTTTTTTTAAGTCCCATCCTGTCTGACACTGCAGTGCTACTCATAGATGGGCCAGGTGTTTGTGCCGCACACTTGTGTCGCTTAGCTTAGTCATACAGCTACCTCATTGCGCCTCTTTTTCTTCTTTGCATCATGTGCTGTTTGGAGCCTATTTTTTTAAATCTGCCATCCTGTCTGCCACTGCAGTGCTACTCCTAGATGGGCCACGTGTTTGTGCCGCACACTTGTGTCGCATTGCTTGGCCATCCAGCTACCTAATTGCACCTCTTTTTCTTTTTTGCATCATGTGCTGTTTGGAGCCTATTTTTTTAAATCTGCCATCCTGTCTGCAACTGCAGTGTCACTCCTAGATGGGCCAGGTGTTTGTGACACACGCTTGTGTCACTTAGCTTAGTCATACAGCCACCTCGGTGCAACTTTTAGGCCTAAAAACAATATTGTGAGGTGTGAGGTGTTCAGAATAGACTGGAAATGAGTGGAAATTAATGTTATTGAGGTTAATAATACCGTAGGAGCAAAATTACCCCCACATTCTGTGATTTTAGCTGTTTTTATGGGGTTTTTCAAAAATCATCCAGATCCAAAACCAAAACCAAAACACGAAAGGGTGGTTTTGACAAAACCAAGCCAAAACCAAAACACGAAAGTGGAATTAGAACCAAAACCAAAACACAAAACTCGAAAAGTGCCAGTGACTTCTCTCTTCCTGATTGTGATGAACAGATGATCCAGGGATAAGCTGCAGTGGAGTGTTGTTACTGGACTTTTATCCACTTTTTTTGTACACATTCCTGTATATAAATCAGTCATTCATGCTGTGAGAAGAGAGACTGTTCAGTGTTTTATTGGGCCCATTTTTTTCTTTGGTACCAGTATAGACCCCGGATTATATATCGTGGAGAAGGTTTTTTAAATCCCGCACTTTATTCAAGCTCAAAACTACGTTTGGAGATGACTTAGTGTGGATCCTCTATAGTAATTAGAGGCGATTGCTGCCCTAATCACTGTAGTTCCATTAACACAGTGGACCACGATAGCTATGATCTTTTGAAGATCACTTATAGGGGGATGCTTAAAAGTCACATAAGATATTAGACCACACTAGATTTGGATAACCTTTATTTAGGGGCGTTATCAATAATTAACCCCGATTGTTAGTACGTTTTGGTAACACAATCAATACACTTGAGTTTGTAGGTCTTCTACGATTCCAAAAATGATCTTATAGTTCCCTTTGTGGATACCAGCAGGCCAAATACTTTTAGTTTTTTATCCCCTGAAGAAGTCCGTTGAGGACGAAATGCGTAGGGTTCATCGATCATTGTACACTATCCTCTTGCTTTAAGTGTACTCCTTAGAGCTCACACCGTTTAGGTGAGGAGGTAATTTCTGTTTCAACATCAGCAATTTGGTGTGTGTCCAATTGGTCGTAATTTTTAAAAAAGTGATTATGCTGTATGAAACTATGTATTAAAAACATTTAAACAAAAGTTCTGTTATTAATCTGTTGTTTTCTGTCGGGTGAATATTACTGGTGAGTGGGTTTCTCTATAGGCCCCAATTGGGAAGGCTTTGAGAGGAACAGACCTCAAGAGAACCTACTTTCACGTGGATGAATTGATTATCACTCAAACATCGTATACATTAGCACACTCTGTTTTTTCTGTGTCTTTATCTCTAAGTTCCTATTAATAGGGGGACTTTCAGTAGTGCTGCTTATTTACAAGCACAGGAAAGGTATTGATTTTTTTGTGTTTTATATATATATATATATATATATATAGCCTAGGATAGCCTAGGAAATAAGATTCCTCAGAGTTCATTAGGGCATATTAAGTTGCTGGAAAAAAGCTACGAAGAATGCTCTAGATATGGATCAGTCCATTTCATCTAGGACCCCCTCAACTACTGATACACAGGTCTTGCAGGCCAACGCGGACATCGATGCCGACACAGGGATTGACACAGAAGTTAGAGGGGGGCACTATGATAGATTGGAATATAAAATTCAGCAATTTATCAATGCCATTAGGGATGTGTTAGAAATACCTATACAAATAGAGGAAAATTCTTGTACGCTAACTGCAAAATCATTAGTGACATTCATGGTTTCGGAAAAGTTGAATACCCTATTTGAAAGATCCTGGTTAAACCCATAAGAGGTTTTTCACATCCCCAAAAAAGTACTTAAGACATATCCCTTTCCTGAGGAGGATAGAAGGAGATGGGAGATTCCTCCCATAATGGACATTTCGGTGTCCAGGCCATCAGAGGTAATTACATTACCTGTACCAGGCTCGGCCTTGTTAATGGAGCCAACTGACCACAAGATAGAGACAACTCTAAAATCCATTTACACGGCTACTGGAGCCGCCCTTAGGCCCACTACTGCATGCACTTGGGTAGCTAGGGCTATATTAAAATGGTCAGACAATTTAATAGAAGACCTTTATACAATCCATAGGGATGATGTTGTCTTGATTCTAGGTCACATAAAGGATTCGGCTAAATTCATGGTGAAAGCCATGAGGAACATTGGGCTGATGAATTCTAGAGCATCCTCCATGGCAGTAGCGGCTTGCAGAGGTCTCTGGATCCGCCAATGGAACGCAGACACCGAAACCAAGATGTATCTCCCCTTCGCAGGTGAAACACCGCTTGGGGACACTCTGAATACAAATCCTTCCGCAGCACCACCTGTGAGAAGAAGTAACTCTGCTTCTCTGATGCAGTCCCCTTGGGCTGCCAGATCAAGAAAATTCGGGAGGGCCTACTTCTGCACTAGGCTAGGCCATAGAAAGAGTAGAAAGTCTGCACCCTCTACAGGTGCACGGGTTCAGAGGTTGGATTCTACTCCCTTAGCGTCCTCAGCGTGATGCGGAAGGACTCCCATGTGGGGGTCTACTGGGCGGTGGGGGGGGGGAGAACTCATCTACAGCACTACAGGGGAGCCTTAGTGATTATTATTATTATATCCCGGGTAATAAAAATTATTACTCAGGGTTAGAAACTGGATTCAGGAGTTTCCCCCTGGCTGTTTGTTTGTTTGTTTGTTTGTTTGTTTGTTTGTTTGCTTGTTTGTGTGTTTGTTTGTTTAATCAGCCTGCCAATTGTTAGAACAGTGGGTTTGTCCCTGTCATATAAAAAAAAAAGTTTTTTAAAAGTGCCATCATGTCTGACACTTCCATATATGCCATTTGATATAATTCCCGACATTACTGCCATTTAATTCCAGTGATTTTGTCATTTTCTTCCAGTGATTTGGACCAATAAATAATACCATTGATTAGAACGAATAATTCCTGTCATAATGGCTTTTAATTCCAGTGATTTCGTCATTTTCTTCCATTGATTTGGACCAATAATACCATTGATTAGAACGAATAATTCCTGTGATACTGGCTTTTCATTCTAGTGATTTTGTCATTTTCTTCCAGTGATTTGGACCAATAAATAATACCATTGATTAGAACGAATAATTCCTGTGATATTGAGGTGTTTGTGTCGCTTAGCTTAGCCATCCAGCGACCGCCATCCAGCGACCTTGGTGCACCTCTTTTTTTCTTTGCATCATGTGATGTTTGGGGACTATTTTTTTAAGTGCCATCCTGTCTGACACTGCAGTGCCACTCATAGAGGGGCCAGGTGTTTGTGCCGCCCACTTGGGTCGCTTAGCTTAGTCATCCAGCGACCTCGGTGGAAATTTTAGGACTAAAAATAATATTGTGAGGTGTGAGGTGTTCAGAATAGACTGGGAATGAGTGGAAATTATCCACTCCTGCATAGCAAACCTGCAGATTCTAATTATATTATATTATACTTAGAATAGTCAATTCAAATCCATTGCAACTAGGCATATCTACTGTATGAAGTGTGCAGCCACACACTAATTGAATCTGCTCAGTCAATCACAATGCTGATAATTTCTCTGACAATTATTTTACAAGTGTCATAGCCAGGATTAGAACACACAACCAGGGCCGTCTTTTCGTATGGGCTCAATGGGCTCTTGCCCAAGGGCCCCAGGAGTATAAGGGTCCTACGCTGATAACTGAGGTTCCCCTCTTTCCAGAGGCACCAGATTTTTGAAAATCAGCCCTGGGGAACCGGAGATATCTGACTTGAAAGCAGTGGTCCCCATCCAAGCCAGTTAATTGCTCTTCCCAGCCATATATCTCGGTTTCTGTCTGACTTAGAGTTTTTCTGACAGTATACTCCAAAAGCTGTGACTCTCCCCTTTTGGTGGACACTGGCAGCTTCTTTACTATGCCCAGAACCAGAGATATCAGCCTTCCAGCAGCTGGTCCCTGCTCCAGCTCCACACGCCTGGTATGCAGTTTTAGATTTTCGTTGGTGGATTGCTCTGGCTCCTGAACTTTGATCCCCAAGTCCCCAAAACCTTCTGAAAGTTGGGACTCTCTAGTTTTTTATCCCATTCAAAGCCAAGAAATATATTTTCAGGAACCTAGAGATACCTGCAGTCAAGTAAGATGCCCTCCCACCGGAAAATAAATACAGTATTAAGTAGAGATGAGCGGGTTCGGTTTCTTTGAATCCGAACCCGCACGAACTTCACTTTTTTTTTCACGGGTCCGAGCGACTCGGATCTTCCCGCCTTGCTCGGTTAACCCGAGCGTGCCCGAACGTCATCATGACGCTGTCGGATTCTCGCGAGACTCGGATTCTATATAAGGAGCCGCGCGTCGCCGCCATTTTCACACGTGCATTGAGATTGATAGGGAGAGGACGTGGCTGGCGTCCTCTCCATTAGAATAGATTAGAAGAGAGAGAGAGAGAGAGAGATTGTGCAGACAGAGTTTACCACAGTGACCAGTGCAGTTGTTGTTAAGTTAACTTTTATTTAATATATCCGTTCTCTGCTATATCCGTTCTCTGCCTGAAAAAAACGATACACAGCAGTCACACAGTGTGACTCAGTCTGTGTGCACTCAGCTCAGCCCAGTGTGCTGCACATCAATGTATAAAAGCTTATAATAATTGTGGGGGAGACTGGGGAGCACTGCAGGTTGTTATAGCAGGAGCCAGGAGTACATAATATTATATTAATTTAAAATTAAACAGTGCACACTTTTGCTGCAGGAGTGCCACTGCCAGTGTGACTAGTGGTGACCAGTGCCTGACCACCAGTATAGTAGTATATTGTTGTATACTATCTCTTTATCAACCAGTCTATATTAGCAGCAGACACAGTACAGTGCGGTAGTTCACGGCTGTGGCTACCTCTGTGTCGGCAGTCGGCACTCGGCAGGCAGTCCGTCCATCCATAATTGTATAATTATATACCACCTAACCGTGGTATTTTTTTTTCTTTCTTTATACCGTCGTCATAGTCATACTAGTTGTTACGAGTATACTACTATCTCTTTATCAACCAGTGTACAGTGCGGTAGTTCACGGCTGTGGCTACCTCTGTGTCGGCAGTCGGCAGGCAGTCCGTCCATCCATAATTGTATTATTATAATATATACCACCTAACCGTGGTTTTTTTTTCATTCTTTATACCGTCATAGTCAGTCATACTAGTTGTTACGAGTATACTACTATCTCTTTATCAACCAGTGTACAGTGCGGTAGTTCACGGCTGTGGCTACCTCTGTGTCGGCAGTCGGCACTCGGCAGGCAGTCCGTCCATCCATAATTGTATAATTATATACCACCTAACCGTGGTATTTTTTTTTCTTTCTTTATACCGTCGTCATAGTCATACTAGTTGTTACGAGTATACTACTATCTCTTTATCAACCAGTGTACAGTGCGGTAGTTCACGGCTGTGGCTACCTCTGTGTCGGCAGTCGGCAGGCAGTCCGTCCATCCATAATTGTATTATTATAATATATACCACCTAACCGTGGTTTTTTTTTCATTCTTTATACCGTCATAGTCAGTCATACTAGTTGTTACGAGTATACTACTATCTCTTTATCAACCAGTGTACAGTGCGGTAGTTCACGGCTGTGGCTACCTCTGTGTCGGCAGTCGGCAGGCAGTCCGTCCATCCATAATTGTATTATAATATATACCACCTAACCGTGGTTTTTTTTTCATTCTTTATACCGTCATAGTGTCATACTAGTTGTTACGAGTATACTACTATCTCTTTATCAACCAGTGTACAGTGCGGTAGTTCACGGCTGTGGCTACCTCTGTGTCGGCAGTCGGCAGGCAGTCCGTCCATCCATAATTGTATTATAATATATACCACCTAACCGTGGTTTTTTTTTCATTCTTTATACCGTCATAGTCAGTCATACTAGTTGTTACGAGTATACTACTATCTCTTTATCAACCAGTGTACAGTGCGGTAGTTCACGGCTGTGGCTACCTCTGTGTCGGCACTCGGCAGGCAGTCCGTCCATCCATAATTGTATTATAATATATACCACCTAACCGTGGTTTTTTTTTCATTCTTTATACCGTCATAGTGTCATACTAGTTGTTACGAGTATACTACTATCTCTTTATCAACCAGTGTACAGTGCGGTAGTTCACGGCTGTGGCTACCTCTGTGTCGGCAGTCGGCAGGCAGTCCGTCCATCCATAATTGTATTATAATATATACCACCTAACCGTGGTTTTTTTTTCATTCTTTATACCGTCATAGTCAGTCATACTAGTTGTTACGAGTATACTACTATCTCTTTATCAACCAGTGTACAGTGCGGTAGTTCACGGCTGTGGCTACCTCTGTGTCGGCACTCGGCAGGCAGTCCGTCCATCCATAATTGTATTATAATATATACCACCTAACCGTGGTTTTTTTTTCATTCTTTATACCGTCATAGTGTCATACTAGTTGATACGAGTATACTACTATCTCTTTATCAACCAGTGTACAGTGCGGTAGTTCACGGCTGTGGCTACCTCTGTGTCGGCAGTCGGCAGGCAGTCCGTCCATCCATAATTGTATTATAATATATACCACCTAACCGTGGTTTTTTTTTCATTCTTTATACCGTCATAGTCAGTCATACTAGTTGTTACGAGTATACTACTATCTCTTTATCAACCAGTGTACAGTGCGGTAGTTCACGGCTGTGGCTACCTCTGTGTCGGAACTCGGCAGGCAGTCCGTCCATCCATAATTGTATTACAATATATACCACCTAACCGTGGTTTTTTTTCCATTCTTTATACCGTCATAGTCAGTCATACTAGTTGTTACGAGTATACTACTATCTCTTTATCAACCAGTGTACAGTGCGGTAGTTCACGGCTGTGGCTACCTCTGTGTCGGAACTCGGCAGGCAGTCCGTCCATCCATAATTGTATTATTATAATATATACCACCTAACCGTGGTTTTTTTTTTCATTCTTTATACCGTCATAGTGTCATACTAGTTGTTACGAGTATACTACTATCTCTTTATCAACCAGTGTACAGTGCGGTAGTTCATGGCTGTGGCTACCTCTGTGTCGGCAGTCGGCAGGCAGTCCGTCCATCCATAATTGTATTATAATATATACCACCTAACCGTGGTTTTTTTTTCATTCTTTATACCGTCATAGTCAGTCATACTAGTTGTTACGAGTATACTACTATCTCTTTATCAACCAGTGTACAGTGCGGTAGTTCACGGCTGTGGCTACCTCTGTGTCGGAACTCGGCAGGCAGTCCGTCCATCCATAATTGTATTACAATATATACCACCTAACCGTGGTTTTTTTTTCATTCTTTATACCGTCATAGTCAGTCATACTAGTTGTTACGAGTATACTACTATCTCTTTATCAACCAGTGTACAGTGCGGTAGTTCACGGCTGTGGCTACCTCTGTGTCGGCACTCGGCAGGCAGTCCGTCCATCCATAATTGTATTACAATATATACCACCTAACCGTGGTTTTTTTATACCACCTAACCGTGGCAGTCCGTCCATAATTGTATACTAGTATCCAATCCATCCATCTCCATTGTTTACCTGAGGTGCCTTTTAGTTCTGCCTATAAAATATGGAGAACAAAAAAGTTGAGGTTCCAAAATTAGGGAAAGATCAAGATCCACTTCCACCTCGTGCTGAAGCTGCTGCCACTAGTCATGGCCGAGACGATGAAATGCCAGCAACGTCGTCTGCCAAGGCCGATGCCCAATGTCATAGTACAGAGCATGTCAAATCCAAAACACCAAATATCAGAAAAAAAAGGACTCCAAAACCTAAAATAAAATTGTCGGAGGAGAAGCGTAAACTTGCCAATATGCCATTTACCACACGGAGTGGCAAGGAACGGCTGAGGCCCTGGCCTATGTTCATGGCTAGTGGTTCAGCTTCACATGAGGATGGAAGCACTCAGCCTCTCGCTAGAAAACTGAAAAGACTCAAGCTGGCAAAAGCACCGCAAAGAACTGTGCGTTCTTTGAAATCCCAAATCCACAAGGAGAGTCCAATTGTGTCGGTTGCGATGCCTGACCTTCCCAACACTGGACGTGAAGAGCATGCGCCTTCCACTATTTGCATGCCCCCTGCAAGTGCTGGAAGGAGCACCCGCAGTCCAGTTCCTGATAGTCAGATTGAAGATGTCAGTGTTGAAGTACACCAGGATGAGGAGGATATGGGTGTTGCTGGCGCTGGGGAGGAAATTGACCAGAAGGATTCTGATGGTGAGGTGGTTTGTTTAAGTCAGGCACCCGGGGAGACACCTGTTGTCCGTGGGAGGAATATGGCCGTTGACATGCCAGGTGAAAATACCAAAAAAATCAGCTCTTCGGTGTGGAGGTATTTCACCAGAAATGCGGACAACAGGTGTCAAGCCGTGTGTTCCCTTTGTCAAGCTGTAATAAGTAGGGGTAAGGACGTTAACCACCTCGGAACATCCTCCCTTATACGTCACCTGCAGCGCATTCATAATAAGTCAGTGACAAGTTCAAAAACTTTGGGTGACAGCGGAAGCAGTCCACTGACCAGTAAATCCCTTCCTCTTGTAACCAAGCTCACGCAAACCACCCCACCAACTCCCTCAGTGTCAATTTCCTCCTTCCCCAGGAATGCCAATAGTCCTGCAGGCCATGTCACTGGCAAGTCTGACGAGTCCTCTCCTGCCTGGGATTCCTCCGATGCATCCTTGCGTGTAACGCCTACTGCTGCTGGCGCTGCTGTTGTTGCCGCTGGGACTCGATGGTCATCCCAGAGGGGAAGTCGTAAGCCCACTTGTACTACTTCCAGTAAGCAATTGACTGTTCAACAGTCCTTTGCGAGGAAGATGAAATATCACAGCAGTCATCCTACTGCAAAGCGGATAACTGAGTCCTTGACAACTATGTTGGTGTTAGACGTGCGTCCGGTATCCGCCGTTAGTTCACAGGGAACTAGACAATTTATTGAGGCAGTGTGCCCCCGTTACCAAATACCATCTAGGTTCCACTTCTCTAGGCAGGCGATACCGAGAATGTACACGGACGTCAGAAAAAGACTCACCAGTGTCCTAAAAAATGCAGTTGTACCCAATGTCCACTTAACCACGGACATGTGGACAAGTGGAGCAGGGCAGGGTCAGGACTATATGACTGTGACAGCCCACTGGGTAGATGTATGGACTCCCGCCGCAAGAACAGCAGCGGCGGCACCAGTAGCAGCATCTCGCAAACGCCAACTCTTTCCTAGGCAGGCTACGCTTTGTATCACCGCTTTCCAGAATACGCACACAGCTGAAAACCTCTTACGGCAACTGAGGAAGATCATCGCGGAATGGCTTACCCCAATTGGACTCTCCTGTGGATTTGTGGCATCGGACAACGCCAGCAATATTGTGTGTGCATTAAATATGGGCAAATTCCAGCACGTCCCATGTTTTGCACATACCTTGAATTTGGTGGTGCAGAATTTTTTAAAAAACGACAGGGGCGTGCAAGAGATGCTGTCGGTGGCCAGAAAAATTGCGGGACACTTTCGGCGTACAGGCACCATGTACAGAAGACTGGAGCACCACCAAAAACTACTGAACCTGCCCTGCCCTCATCTGAAGCAAGAAGTGGTAACGAGGTGGAATTCAACCCTCTATATGCTTCAGAGGTTGGAGGAGCAGCAAAAGGCCATTCAAGCCTATACAATTGAGCACGATATAGGAGATGGAATGCACCTGTCTCAAGTGCAGTGGAGAATGATTTCAACGTTGTGCAAGGTTCTGATGCCCTTTGAACTTGCCACACGTGAAGTCAGTTCAGACACTGCCAGCCTGAGTCAGGTCATTCCCCTCATCAGGCTTTTGCAGAAGAAGCTGGAGGCATTGAAGAAGGAGCTAACACGGAGCGATTCCGCTAGGCATGTGGGACTTGTGGATGCAGCCCTTAATTCGCTTAACAAGGATTCACGGGTGGTCAATCTGTTGAAATCAGAGCACTACATTTTGGCCACCGTGCTCGATCCTAGATTTAAAGCCTACCTTGGATCTCTCTTTCCGGCAGACACAGGTCTGCTGGGGTTGAAAGACCTGCTGGTGACAAAATTGTCAAGTCAAGCGGAACGCGACCTGTCAACATCTCCTCCTTCACATTCTCCCGCAACTGGGGGTGCGAGGAAAAGGCTCAGAATTCCGAGCCCACCCGCTGGCGGTGATGCAGGGCAGTCTGGAGCGACTGCTGATGCTGACATCTGGTCCGGACTGAAGGACCTGACAACGATTACGGACATGTCGTCTACTGTCACTGCATATGATTCTCTCAACATTGATAGAATGGTGGAGGATTATATGAGTGACCGCATCCAAGTAGGCACGTCACACAGTCCGTACTTATACTGGCAGGAAAAAGAGGCAATTTGGAGGCCCTTGCACAAACTGGCTTTATTCTACCTAAGTTGCCCTCCCACAAGTGTGTACTCCGAAAGAGTGTTTAGTGCCGCCGCTCACCTTGTCAGCAATCGGCGTACGAGGTTACATCCAGAAAATGTGGAGAAGATGATGTTCATTAAAATGAATTATAATCAATTCCTCCGTGGAGACATTGACCAGCAGCAATTGCCTCCACAAAGTACACAGGGAGCTGAGATGGTGGATTCCAGTGGGGACGAATTGATAATCTGTGAGGAGGGGGATGTACACGGTGATATATCGGAGGGTGAAGATGAGGTGGACATCTTGCCTCTGTAGAGCCAGTTTGTGCAAGGAGAGATTAATTGCTTCTTTTTTGGGGGGGGGGTCCAAACCAACCCGTCATATCAGTCACAGTCGTGTGGCAGACCCTGTCACTGAAATGATGGGTTGGTTAAAGTGTGCATGTCCTGTTTTGTTTATACAACATAAGGGTGGGTGGGAGGGCCCAAGGATAATTCCATCTTGCACCTCTTTTTTCTTTTCTTTTTCTTTGCATCATGTGCTGATTGGGGAGGGTTTTTTGGAAGGGACATCCTGCGTGACACTGCAGTGCCACTCCTAGATGGGCCCGGTGTTTGTGTCGGCCACTAGGGTCGCTAATCTTACTCACACAGCTACCTCATTGCGCCTCTTTTTTTCTTTGCGTCATGTGCTGTTTGGGGAGGGTTTTTTGGAAGGGACATCCTGCGTGACACTGCAGTGCCACTCCTAGATGGGCCCGGTGTTTGTGTCGGCCACTAGGGTCGCTAATCTTACTCACACAGTCAGCTACCTCATTGCGCCTCTTTTTTTCTTTGCGTCATGTGCTGTTTGGGGAGGGTTTTTTGGAAGGGCCATCCTGCGTGACACTGCAGTGCCACTCCTAGATGGGCCCGGTGTTTGTGTCGGCCACTAGGGTCGCTAATCTTACTCACACAGCTACCTCATTGCGCCTCTTTTTTTCTTTGCGTCATGTGCTGTTTGGGGAGGGTTTTTTGGAAGGGCCATCCTGCGTGACACTGCAGTGCCACTCCTAGATGGGCCCGGTGTTTGTGTCGGCCACTAGGGTCGCTAATCTTACTCACACAGCTACCTCATTGCGCCTCTTTTTTTCTTTGCGTCATGTGCTGTTTGGGGAGGGTTTTTTGGAAGGGACATCCTGCGTGACACTGCAGTGCCACTCCTAGATGGGCCCGGTGTTTGTGTCGGCCACTAGGGTCGCTTATCTTACTCACACAGCGACCTCGGAGCAAATTTTAGGACTAAAAATAATATTGTGAGGTGTGAGGTATTCAGAATAGACTGAAAATGAGTGTAAATTATGGTTTTTGAGGTTAATAATACTTTGGGATCAAAATGACCCCCAAATTCTATGATTTAAGCTGTTTTTTAGTGTTTTTGGAAAAAAACACCCGAATCCAAAACACACCCGAATCCGACAAAAATAATTCGGTGAGGTTTTGCCAAAACGCGTTCGAACCCAAAACACGGCCGCGGAACCGAACCCAAAACCAAAACACAAAACCCGAAAAATTTCAGGCGCTCATCTCTAGTATTAAGCCCACTCCACTATCCACCCATCCCCTACGTATTAAATAACTCCTACCACCCTTGATGTCATGTACCATGGCCCTATTATTCAGCCCAATGCCACCTTCTACAGTTTAGCCCCATCTGTGCAGTAAAGGAGTAATTAGCAGAAATTACTGCTCCAGATCCTACATGCTGAGCGGAAGATAGAACGCCCCCTACCGCCCGCGGGACATCAAAGTTGCCGCTTATAGCACCCCCACCCCTACCGCTGGAGGATGGGTAGGGGGCCCAGTGCAATGCTGTCCCCAGGGGCCTACACTGCTGTTAAGATGGCCCTGCCCACAACCTATTATCCTGGAAGCAGGCAGCTTACTGATGAAGCTATTTGCTCCTATATTGGAAGCATGAGAATTCTACTACTGTATACTGTATGAACTTACATGTAATTGCCAGAAAAGTAACTTCACATAGTTAGAATTCTCACACTTCATATACAGTCTCCCTCCAGCGGCTCAGATGTTCATTAACAGCAGCCACCAAGGAGCTCATCCATGCACAGTCAGGAATAGTGAAGTGAAGTATTATGAGTCAGTGACTGTGTGCTCCGGTGCGTTGACCTGCTGCTGCTTCTCCATGAATGACATCCCTGCTGCGCAGTGAGTGGTTTGTGTGTGTGTGTGTGTGTGTGGGGGTGGCTTTCCCAGCAAATTAAGTAGTGGGGCCCCCACAGCCTTCATTGACCTAGGCCCCACTAGCCTTAATCGGCCCTGCCTTGTACCTTATTATGCTGCACACAGTAATGCCCTCTGCACCATATTATGCCCCCTGCACCATATTTTGCAACATCCAGTAATGCCCCCTGCACCATAATAAGCCACACAGAGTAATTCCCCATGCTCCAAATTATGCCCCACACAGTATAGCTGCTGACAACATATTACGCCTCACACAATAATGCTGCGGACTCCATATTATGCCCCACACAGTAATGCCTCCTACACCATACTGTATATATTAGGCCCCACATAGTAATGCCCCCTGCACTATACATATTATGCCACACACAGCAATGCCCCCTGATATTATGCCCCACACAGACTGTAATGCCCAGTCAGTCTGTGAGTGAACTGAATGATTCACTGACTGCAGCGGTCAAGCGCGGGGGGGGGGGGGTGTCTTTCAGTCTGCACAGCAGGGGTCTCAGTGAGACTTTGGGTCTGTCCTCATCCTCCAGCTCTGAATTCTGGCTGCACTGCACGTCATGCGATTGCATGGCTCATCCTCCGGCAGAAATGGCCCTGGGTGATGTATATGGCGGGGGAGGTATTGGCTAGTATCAGAGATAGATTTACACACACAATACAGTATATGAGGCCAAGGGTTCATGTGGGCATTATACACAGTTGTAGCAGTATATACTGTACTGCTGAAAATGTGGTGAGTTTTGACCAGAGATGTGCAGAAAAGGTAGGCAGGTGAGGCACTGCCTCTTCTGTCATACTCCAGTGTACTCCAGTGTTTTGACTATAACAATTATTAGAATAATACAAAGAAGATATTCATACAGGCGATAACAGAAGCCCAGTATCCAACATATGTGTGCCTTCCTTCCTACGTTATATAAACAACCTTGTTTTTGTATCATTTTGATATCATATTATCTGCGTACTTACATATTATATGTGTCACAACACTATGGGGATTGTAGACTGTACACTAACGGGTATATTTACTAAGCTGCTGATTTTGACCAATTTGGAGTTTTTTGTTCAAAGTGTCATCTCGGGAATTTACTAAACTCAAATCTCGGCAGTGATGAGGGCATTCGTATTTTTTTTACGGCTGTGTAGTAAAAATACGAATGAATACACCATCGATCAAACGCGGCTGTTTAGGTATAGAACTCGGTCATTTACTATGCATTCGTATTTGAAATCTCTACCGTGAAAATGCATGTGCGGCCGTGAAAAAATACAAATCGTAAAAAAAGCCTAAAAAAAAGTAGACCTGCTTTTGAGAAGCGTGTTTACATGTGTTTCCATTTATACATTACTCACACCTGAATTTTTTGACCTTTGAAAGGGACCCAAGAACATTTTTCACATCTTTCACTCTGAAATGGCTGCTGCCGTGTGTAGTACTGATTTCTTGTTTGCTGGGGGATACCTGAGACTGCTCCATGAGGCAACAATAAACCAGGGCCAGGAAAGTGAACATGGTCAGTAGGTTGTACAGGTTCCGCGGAGGCTGCGTAGGCCTCGTTTTTTTAGGGGGCGTTTAAACTTGAACGCATTGACCAATGACCAGGTTATACAGATGTTCCGGCTTAATAGAAACAACATTTTCCGTCTGTATGACCTTGTCGAACTGGACCTAGACCCTGAGACAGCACGCTCTCGCTCTGTCTCAGGCCTGCACAAACTCCTGGCTGTGTTGCACTTTATGGCTACTGGCAGCTTCCAGCCTGTGACTGGCGATGTAATTAGTATCTCACAGGCCACCTTTTCAAAATATTTAATTCAGGTGAGTTAAAACATACATACACGTCTATGTCTAAGTGGTGCTTCTGTTATGTAATATAACACAGTATAGTATTGATTACAGGTCATGACACTCACCTTATATTTTGTAATGTCCACTCAGGTTTTGGATGTCTTGGATGCCCACATAGATGCCTCTATCTGCTTCTCTACCCAGGAGTCGCAGTGGCATGTAGTCAGGGTAGCTTTCTATGAGCTTGCTGGCATGCCCAATGTGCTGGGTGCCATAGATTGCACACACGTTGAGCTGAGCCCACCTAGGGGCAGGCAATATATTTATACCAATAGACATCTGGGCAAATCCACTAATGTCCAGGTGGTTTGTGATGGAAATTTAACAATTATGAGTGTTGTTGCGGGTTACCCTGGTGGCTGCCATGACTCCTTCATCCTCAGTCAGTCATGCCTCTATGATAAGTTTATGGCCGGACAAATGCCTGATGGCTGGCTGCTGGGTATGTTCCAAGTGTGTTGTGTGTATGTGTGGTAACTTCAACCTCCTTATTTTTTTATTTTATTTCCCATAAACCACATGTCCTAATTTTGCCTGTCTTTCAGGTGATGGTGGTTATGGCTGCTACTCTTGGCTCCTTACTTCATTGTCCCAACCTGATTCTCCTGCTGAACACAATTATAATAATGCACATACTGTAAGTCCACGCGGAATGTGATAGAAAGATGTTTTGGGGTGCTGAAATCTAGGTTTCGGTGTCTGGATAAGTCTGCAGGGCTTTTGTTGTATAGTCCCTCAAAGGTGACTAGGATTGTGTTCTGCTGCTATTTTCTTCATAACATGTGTTTGCGCCAACATCTGCCACATGTTGTTGATGAAGAAAACAGTCAGCAAGTAGGTGATTTAGAAACATCTGGCGACAGTGTGAGCAGGGCCGTTTCTAGACAATTTGGCTCCCAGTGCGAGATTTCAAAATGCGCCCCCCCCCCCCCCATTGCTATTAAAAAAAATTGCGTGCCCCCCCCATATAGCCAGAAAAAAAGCATGCGCGCGCCGAAGGCGCGCGCGCTCCCGACAAGGCTGTGTGGCCTGATTAAAATGGGCGTGGTCTCATTACAGTGGGCGTGGCCTCGTCTGATATCACACCCACCACAGGGGGAAAAAATAAAAATAAAAAAGTCCCCTTTTTACACATTACACCAGGCAAGTGTCCCCATATTACACAGCGCGGCAGGCAGGTGTCCCCATTTACAAAGTGCGGCAGGCAGGTGTCCCCATTTTACACAGTACGGCAGGCAGGTGTCCCCATTTAACAAAGTGCGGCAGGCAGGTGTCCCCATTTTACACAGTACGTAGGCAGATATCCCCATTTTACACAGTACGCAGGCAGGTGTCCCCATTTTACACAGTACGCAGGCAGGTGTCCCCATTTTACACAGTACGCAGGCAGGTGCCCCCATTTTACACAGTGCGGCACGTATCCCCATTTTACACAGTGCGGCAGGTGTCCCCATTTTACACAGTGCGGCAGGTGCCCCCATTTTACACAGTGCGGCAGGTATCCCCATTTTACACAGTGCGGCAGGTGTCCCCATTTTACACAGTGCAGCAGGTGTCCCCATTTTACACAGTGCGGCAGGTATCCCCATTTTACACAGTGCGGCAGGTGTCCCCATTTTACACAGTGCAGCAGGTGTCCCCATTTTACACAGTGCGGCAGGTGTCCCCATTTTACACAGTGCGGCAGGTGTCCCCATTTTACACAGTACGCAGGCAGGTGTCCCCATTTTACACAGTACGCAGGCAGGTGCCCCCATTTTACACAGTGCGGCAGGTATCCCCATTTTACACAGTGCGGCAGGTGTCCCCATTTTACACAGTGCGGCAGGTGCCCCCATTTTACACAGTGCGGCAGGTATCCCCATTTTACACAGTGCGGCAGGTGTCCCCATTTTACACAGTGCAGCAGGTGTCCCCATTTTACACAGTGCGGCAGGTATCCCCATTTTACACAGTGCGGCAGGTGTCCCCATTTTACACAGTGCAGCAGGTGTCCCCATTTTACACAGTGCGGCAGGTGTCCTCATTTTACACAGTGCAGCAGGTGTCCCCATTTTACACAGTGCGGCAGGTATCCCCATTTTACACAGTGCGGCAGGTGTCAAGTGGGAGGAGGGAGGGAGAGAGAGAGAGAGAGAGAGAATACTTACAACTTGCCGCTCTTCGGGTCCCGCGCGCCGGCCGCCTCCTCCGTCGATGGTTATCTCCAGTCCTCTCCTCCCTCTCTCTTCCCCCCGAGCGCTCCTGCTCGGGGGGCGGGGCTTCGCGGAATGACGCGTTTGCGTCGTGACGTCACGACGCAAACGCGTCATTCCGCGAAGCCCCGCCCCCCGAGCAGGAGCGCTCGGGGGGAGAGAGAGGGAGGAGAGGAGTAGTCACAAAGTGCCGCGGCGGGCGCCCCGTGCGGTTGCACGGCTCGCCCGCCGCTAGAAACGGCACTGAGTGTGAGTACAGATGTAGGGAGGCAGGTAAGGCAAGAAGTGATTCTGCATTTTTTTAACGGTAAGTATTATTTAGTCATAAATAACCTTGCCTAACCACTATTATAAAATGTTTTATAGGTCTTAATTATGTTTGTGTTGCGTTATTGTTTGTTATTTCTCATGTTGTTTACAGTTAGGCAATAAAATGTCTAACTTACACTGTCACTCATTAGCAAATTAAACAATACACATATTGCGTGTGAATAATTTATTACCTTGAACACAGGCATTTTTAGTGAAACAATTCCCAAAACATTATTTTTAAAGAACTATTTGCTGCAGCCTTCATCATTTTTTTTTTTTTGTGTGCTGGGTGCAGAGTATTGGCCTGGTTCGTTGGTCCATGTTCTGCCGGAGCGTCTAACTGGAGAGGTAACTGGGGTTTGGCTTGGTGTGGTTGTTCCCGAGCTTGAGCTTACTTGGTGTGATGCCAACACATTAAGGCTTTGGTCAGGTTGTTTAGGCTTGCAGTAAGTTGTGTATTAGCGGCAGTGTTGTTGGCAATCATTTGGGAGAGGTTTTCGTTTATCAGTTGGTTGTGTTGAATAATTTGAATGAGGGCTTGTTGCTGCCGCTGTTGGTCATCCATGATTCGTTGCAAATTGGCTGAGTCTAGGCAGATGATGGGGCAGACTGGCAAGGTATTGGGTGTGGGTGTTCAGGCAGGCATAGTGTTGTGTGGCCCAACTGCTCCAAAACTCTGGGGCCATTTGTTGCTGGGGTGGTGTTGGGCTCAATTGGGGGCTGTGGGATGTTTGGGGTGGTTGGGTTATGTCCTGCGGCGTGGTTGGCTGGGTAGGATCTATCGCTTGCAGGTGTAGTGTGTACGTATCCTGCAAGTCAGATTCCTGCTGGCCATCCTCGGGCATGATGGTTCTGTATGGGGTTGAAGACAGCCACTATTTAGTCAATATTTTGCATTGGTCTTTTTATAGCTTTACGTCAATATGCATTACTTCTTAATATTCATGTATGTTGGAAATGATAAATAGATTGTGGCCTAAACTTAACTATGTAGCTCACCTCTTTGTAGAAATATGTGGCTTCTAACATTCCCTACTCAGTTGAAAAATGTTTGAGGGAATTGTTGGACTCTGAGCCATAATTAATGTGCGAACACGATGAACTCTAACAATTACAAATTACTACATTTACATATTGTGTATAAAGCTTCCTTTTGTAAAACACACACAATACAATAAATGTGTTGAGCAATACACTCATACATTGTTCAAGGCAGTCAGTCGTCTGGCCAAAACTTTAACAAATATTGTGCAAAAAAATGAAAACTTTAAAAATGGTTGAAAATGTCTTAAGGTGGCCTATGTTTAGAACTAGTGATGTTGGGCATGCAAAACAATTGGATTATAGTTAACATTTATGTAGCTGTTTCTAGCAAATGAAAAAAAAAATTGTTGCTATGGCCAACATCACATCTGAAAATTAAACCAAAAAAATAACGTTACCCCCATGTGCTTGCTGTTGGTGATTATTACAAGGATGAATTTTTATTTGTAACACATTATTTTTGGCTGTGCACAAACAGTGGGGCAGATGAATTAACCTGGAGAAGGCATAAGGAAGTGATAAACCAGTGATATGTGCAAGGTGATAAAGGCACAAGCCAAACAGCTCCAATATGTAAATTAACAGTTAGGATGTGTTTGGCTGCTGCCTTTATCACCTTGCACATATCACTGGTTTATCACTTCCTTATGCCTTCTCCAGGTTAATACATCTACCACACTGTTTTTTAACTTATTTACAATTCATTTTTATGTTTACTCACCAGACAGCTGAGGGGATTGTGGATCCTCGCTTTGTGGACTGGCCAAAATGGCTTGTGGTGGCAGGGACGACACTATGGAGATGCGCCGTTGGGGTGGCGAGGATGCTGCTGGAGATTCAGCCTCAAGATGGCGTCTCTTGGTAGGCATCCTATGGAGAGTATCCGAGCCCTGTGATGGGCGCCTTAGTGGAGGGGGGTTTGATGAAGAAGGACCTATGTGATAAGATAAACATTAACATTCTGCTTTTCTATGTGTTTTCCGAATATGTGTATAGACTACATTCTTACCTGCATCGCCAGCATCTGCATCTCTTGGCAGTGTGGGTTGTGGCCTGGCTGTGCTGCTTCTCTTTCGTACTGTAGAAATATGAAGAATGTCCTTATGAACATACTATTGTGTTTATATGTTTATGCAAAATCCTTATTGTGATGTAAACATATGTGGAACCTGATGAGAAGTAAACAAAACTATGCTTATGCTTTTCTGCCTGACTTCATTGGGTGTGTATAGTTCAATTATGAAACAATTACACCAACCAATCCATACACAAAGGTGCAGAATTCACAATATTATACTACTTAAAACCCAAACGTGGTAGCTTAACACAACCAGAATATTGCTCTGTATTTTACATTTTTTTGCTGCTAACAACCAAACACTACCCCCAAATATATGCGCAAAATTGTAAGCATCAAAAACAAATATGCATGAAAAATCACATCAACCACACAAAGGACAACCCAGAACAACACACAATAACCATAAGTCCATTGAAAATATTTTAAAAAACAAAATTTGCAAAAACACATGACTCACACTTCTTTTTAAAGACACCAACAACAATTTACTTTTGTATTAAAACACCAGAAAAAGCCCAAGGCCACCTGCTAAATTGACAATACAAAGGATAAAAACATAGGCCCTCATTCCGAGTTGTTCGCTCGGTAAAAATCTTCGCATCGCAGCGATTTTCCGCTTAATGCGCATGCGCAATGTTCGCACTGCGACTGCGCCAAGTAAATTTGCTATGCACTTAGTAATTTTACTCACGGCTTTTTCATCGTTCTGGCGATCGTAATGTGATTGACAGGAAATGGGTGTTACTGGGCGGAAACAGGCCGTTTTATGGGCGTGTGGGAAAAAACGCTACCGTTTCCGGAAAAAACGCAGGAGTGGCCGGAGAAACGGAGGAGTGTCTGGGCGAACGCTGGGTGTGTTTGTGACGTCAAACCAGGAACGACAAGCACTGAACTGATCGCAGATGCCGAGTAAGTCTGAAGCTACTCAGAAACTGCTACGAGGTGTGTAATCGCAATATTGCGAATACATCGTTCGCATTTTTAAGATGCTAAGATTCACTCCCAGTAGGCGGCGGCTTAGCGTGAGCAACTCTGCTAAAATCGCTTTGCGAGCGAACAACTCGGAATGACCTCCATAACTATTTTTGATTAAAACTACATCACCAACACATTAGAAGAATGAACCAACTTACAATCACAATTAGCTAGAAGACATTTAAGACAACTAAGGACAAAGCACAGATGTTTTAATTATAAATAAACCCCAAAAAATAACTCACCATCCTGCCTTGAGCGATCCGAATCCCGGACATGAGTCACACCAACCACGTCTGGTGGAATAAGAGTACGCACAGGCTCCTCCCAATCCCGATATGACGCTTGGAAGGGGTGTCCACCCCCTGTTTGGCGGGCTGATTTAGACTCCTTAGACATCTTAGCCTTGACACGGCGCTTGATGTCGTAGAATCGCTTACGACACGTGTCCTCGGTCCTCCTCACCACACCCTCACTATTAACTGCCACAACGACCTTCCCCCACAGAACACTCTTCCTGCGTGAAGAAACCTTTGCAGCATCATGGCCAAACAGCTGTCGATGATGCCTCATCAGCTCCCGCACCAATGCCATATTCTCTGCGTAGCTGAATTTGACATTGCGGCCCGTCTTTGTAGTGGTGCGTGGCTGCGGAGCCACAGCACCATCACTGTCACTATCAATCGAGGCCGCAGCAGCAACCTCCCCCTCCTCCTCACTAACCTCTTCCACCTCACTCACCTCCTCTCTCTCACTCACCTCCTCCACCTCACTCACCTCCTCCACCTCACTCACCTCCTCCACCACACTCACCTCCTCCACCACACTCTCCTCTGACTGGGACATATTCAGGACAAACAACAAATAACGCTGAGAAAAAAAAAACAGTAAACACACTCCTCCACTACCACTACACACCACACACCAAACACACTCACTCACTCACTCACTCACTCAATGACAATAGACGTTAAAAAAAAAAACAAAGACCAAAAACTAGACAGACTTTTAAATAACTACACAACAAGTATGACAAGACTACTTACACACACAGTACAGCACTCAACAATCGCAAAGAACCTCCTCAAAACCGCCAAAAACTCCTAACAACTCACCAACTCCAAACACACCTTCCTCTCACCTCTCCACTAGCTAAACCCACGAGGTGCGGACGGTTTGGGGCGGTTTTATAGTAATGCGCACAGACACTCCTCAATCACGAATCAAACCAATCACGAACGAGTGACAAAAACGAAACTTAGAAAAAAAATGCAACCGGGAATGGGAAAACACTGCCGTAACTGAAAAATGGCGCATTCGTAAAAAAAACCTGAGAACACGGCCGCAAAACCACAAAATCGTCCGCATTCTACCTTGGAAAAACATGAATGACATCGACATCACAAAATGGTAATAATCAAAACACGACAGCATAGTAAATGAGGCGTAATAAATTCAAAAAGTTGCAAATTCATACATTCGATGTCATTCGTGATTACACTTTAACCTCATTCAGAAAAATACGATTTTTAGTAAATATACCCCTAAGAATACATTATTTTGCAGCAGATTGCACTCAACCGTATACAGAACTGCTGAATACAATATGTCACATTCCTTTTAGAATAATATGTATACGCTCATGGTGATATGTTACTGACAGCTGATACATTTTTAAACATTGGATTAAGTAGTAGAGATCCTTGCAGCACTGAGAGTGGTCCCAATATAATGTGCGGAAGAACCACCACTGATTTATTTTTAATTTTTTTAATTATTATTATTATTATTATTAATTTGTGTGTGTGTGTGTGTGTGTGTGTGTGTGTGTGTGTGTGTGTGTGTGTGTGTGTGTGTGTGTGAGTCCCAATTACAATAAAAGTTAAGTTTTATTTCAAGTAATGCCCCAGTGAATAGAAGTTCTCTGTCATTTATGTTATTTGTTACTCTTGGGAGCACCACCTATTCTTGTCGATGCTGACCACACATGACTACATGTAAATGTGTACTATTCAACAACTAACACCTTATACAGTATACCAGTTTAATATCATTAGTGCACTAAGTGGGAACCAGTGCATCTGTCCAGCCCCCTTTCTTCTGTTAGATAAAACAAGTTATCCAGAAAACATATGATGACCTACAACGAAACAGATTACATGTCAGACCTAGAGTTTTTAGGCTCATTACAATGTGTCACAATTCATGATCATAGTGCCAGTAACATTGGAAAGGGCTGGGTTTGATTTGCCGGCAGTTGGAATCAGTATACTTTCCTCCCTGGTGCCCTAACCCCCCTTCCCGCAGCCTAAACCTAACCCTTCACCTGCACAGGGCCGGTTCTAGACCTTGTGGCGCCCAGGGCGAACGTATCCCGTGCCCCCCCCAGGTAAAATACAGTTGGTGCACGCCGAGGGCGCATGCCCCAAAACAGGGTCATGGCTTCTTCATAGGGAAGGGGCGTGCCCACAGTTATCCCCCTGTACTTGTGCCCCGCTGTAGCTGCGCCCCCAGTAGTTGTGCCCCCAGTAGCTGTACCCCCAGCAGCTGTGCCCCCAGTTAATTTCCCCCCAGTAGCTGTTCCCCCTGTAGCAGTGCCCCCTTTAGTAGTGCCCCCTGTAGTTGTGCCCCTGGTAGCTGTGCCCCCAGTAGCAGTGCCCCCTATAGAAGTGCCCCCAGTAGTTGTGCCCCTTGTAGCTGTGCCCCCAGTTGATTTGCACCCTGTAGCAGTGCCCCCAGTATGTGCCCTCTGTAGCTGTGCCCCAGTTGATTTGCCCCCAGTAGCTGTTCCACCTGTAGCAGTGCCCCCAGTATGTGCCCCCTGTAGCTGTGCCCCAGTTGATTTGCCCCCAGTAGCTGTTCCACCTGTAGCAGTGCCCCCAGTATGTGCCCCCTGTAGCTGTGCCCCAGTTGATTTGCCCCCAGTAGCTGTTCCACCTGTAGCAGTGCCCCTAGTATGTGGCCCTGTAGTTGTGCCCCCTGTAGATCTGCCCCCAGTAGCTGTGCCCCCTGTAGTAGTGCCTCCAGTAGTAGTGCCCCCAGTATGTGCCCCCTTTACTAGCGCCCCTTTGAAACCCTAAAAAAAAAACCACAATACTTACCAGCCTCGCTCCTGCTTCCGGATCGCTGCTGCTGCTGTCTCCGGGCGCCGGCACCTCTCTACGGGAAAGACGTCATGACGTCTCACCCATAGCAGCACTGCACTGACACTAGGGGTCAATTTTGACCTCTAGCATCAGTCAGCGACGCCGGCTGCAGTGGGCGCACACGGCGCTCGCTGCAGCCGGGGGCCGGGGAGGGAGGATTATTAGTAGAGGCTCTTGCCACAGCGGCGGCCGCGCCCTCAGGGTAGCGGCGCCCCAGCCAAAAAGCCTGCTTGCCCGTGGCAAGAACCGCTACTGCCCCCGCAGCCTAACCCTAACCCTCAGCAGTGGTGTCTAAACCTAACAATCTAACCTCCTCTCCTCGCAGCCTAACCCTAACCCTCTGAGAGAGGGGTGCCTAACCCTAACCCCCCCTCCCACATGAGCACACAGGGGGGGGTTATGAGTACCTAGAAACCCCCCCTGACTGCCGATCCATCGGCGCTGCGGAGCGATTTTTTTTTTATGTGGAGGAAATCAGCAGGCTGCATCTATAATATGGCTGCACTGATTGGCTGGTCGCACGTACGGAGAGCTGCAGTGGCGACGCACAGCTTCCGCACAGGCACAGGACTTTCTGGTTGGGCTGGGTGAGGCGCTGAGGGTGATAGCAGAAACTGTCTCTGGCCCTCCTACGGACTCTGCAGCAGCCTGGACTGAGTCACATATAGGGTCGGGGGAAGTGTGTGTGTGTGTGCGCGGAGGGTGGGGGGGTCTCACCGGGTGAGGGGATATGCATACTGATTTGCTTGCTGTGCTTATAGTTAATTGGAAGGGGGGGCGGGGTATTCTGTGTCTCAATGCAGCTACAGCATATGTGTATGTATTAATGTTTACGTATATGTGCAGAGGTATATATACAGTATATACACATGTATATACATTTATAAATATATATATATATATGTATGTGTGTGTGTATATATATATATATATATATATATATATATATATACATTGTTTGGAGGGAGACGGCACTCTGGAGACTGTAATCAGGCAAATCTCACCAAACAACAGTGTTTATTCTGTCAACATTTCGGGGCTCCAGCCCCTTCATCAGGACATCCCTCAGGAGCCCCGATCGTTGACAGACTAAACACTGTTGTTTGGTGAGATTTGCCTGTTTACAGTCTCCAGAGTGCCGCCTCCCTCCAAACAATGCATATTTAGGGGTGCAATCCCCTTAAGGAGGGCACCGAACAGGGGCGTTTTAAGAGAGGAGGAGGCCCGTGTTCAGCCTTTTCCGTCGCGCCCCCTCCTCTCTGCCCGGAGCGCCGTAGAGAGAGTCTGCGCAGAACGCCGTGAAAATGGCCGCTGGGCCATTTTTACTGTGGAAACTAGGAGAAATCTTGGTGATGTGTACAGCGCTATTTCTTGAATGATTTTAAATATGTTCAGTTCTTCTTTTTTTAGAAGAAAAGGAAATATCAGTCCGAAAAATACAACATGTCCATCCAGATTTAAAAACCAAAAAAGAAAGTTTATTATTTAAAATGTCACTAAAACATCCTTGATTCAAACGTCACAACTAATCAGATGATTTTCACAGATCAGCACTTGCTTGGTGATACAGCTGCTGTTGATTCCACAGCGCTTTTGAAAGGTTCCATCTTTTTGTTTGTTCTTTCCATTTTTACTGTGTTCTAGCGGCGCTGCGGATGCCGGCGCTGGACTTCGGAGGGGTAAGTATTTTACAAATGGGTGCAGTGTGTGTGGTGGGGCCCCCCTCTGGACTCAGGGGCCCGTGTGCACCGCACACACTGCACCCATTATAGAAACGCCAGTGGCACCAAAGCACAGCATGACCTAGATAGGTCACTGGAGTACCGGGGCATATGTGTTTGCCGCAGTGTCTATTACAATGTAACATGCATTTTTCCAGGTCTGGCACTCAGCAGTATATCTTCGAGCAAACTCACGTAGCCAGCTTCAGCGAGTTTCGGGCTTTAATACCCCTTTTACAAGCAGCATAGACAATTTTGTATATAAATATATATATATATATATATATATATATATACAAACAAATAGAAAACCACAGCACTCGCCACCCCAGAAGTGGGGTGCAGTGTCTGCACTCGCCACTAGTGGGGTGGGGTGCATGTAGCCCATGGCCACCTACTCAAAAATATAGAAACAGAAAGTTCAGCACTCACCGAAATAAACTCACTTATCCTCACAACATCTAGGAATAAATGAATAAATGATGGGGGTTTAGTTAGTGAATTGGCCAATGCACGGAAGCCTGCACACCGCTTGCCAAGGTACCCCATCTTCATGCAGGTCCTACACTATCCTGGCAACTGTAACACACATAATATAACTGCAAATATGCCTACTTGGTTTAAGGTGTATCTGCCATGAACTGCATGGCTTTTAAAGATACACTAGTCACCTGACACTGGCTGATAAATTACTGAAGGGCAGCTGACACAGGTTTAAGATAATAGGGGTGCATGAACAGAGCTTGTGGCCATTAACTGTATAGACCTAATCTACAGAAGGACTACATAAAACTATGTAAACCATGTTGTTCATTTAGCCCCCTAGGGGCCAATGCGTCCAACCTGAAAATCCATCGGCTCTCAAGTTGGAGCAACATTTTACCCCTATCGCCACCCCGTATGGATGCCGGAACATGATCGATTAATTTACTTCTAATACTAGCTATGCTGTGTGAAGGCTGAATGCAGTGACAAACCATTGGCTGATCACTGGAGCCAGTTTTCAAGGCTGTTCGTATAGCCGATCTGTGATTGGCCATTCTTTCTTTGAACTGGCATTCTGTCTTGCCCACGTAGTGCAAGCCACATGGGCAAGACAGAACATAAATCACAAAATGTGAAGTACACGTGAGTGGAAAATTAATGGTATATTTTTTACCTGATCTAGGATGGCAAATAAAGTCACCCACTAGCATAGAACGACATGTGGTGCATCCTATGCACCTGAAACACAGAGGTTTTCGTGACAAAAAATGTGATTTGGGTTTTGATTTTGTTCATTCTGTAACGTCTAGTTTTACCAACATGTCTTTGAGGTTTTTCCCCCTGGCATATGCAGGCATAATCCGGGTATTGTATGGCCAGGTAGGTCCTTGTCAGTACTGACAATAGGCCAAATCTTTTTAATTTCTTTACTTGTACTCCTACTTATATCAGTAAACCTATTCACCCAAGGAATCCTACACTGGTCATCCACAGCCGAAACGTTACCCCTTAAGGAAACCTCCCTTGGGATTTGACTCACCCTGTGTTTTGTGTCCATTAGCAATTTATTATCGTATCCCCTCTGTCGAAACCTGGATACCATACCCTCCAGAGCTTGATCAATCTTAGATGGGTCACTAGTAATACGTCGCACTCTAAGCATCTGGGAATATGGCAATCCATGTTTTAACGATGGGGGGTGGAAACTATCTGCTTTGAGAACTGTATTGCGATCTGTCTTTTTGACATATAATGATGTAATCAACTGACCATTAGTATGTGCAATATTCACATCCAGAAAATTAACACAGGTGGTGCTCAAATTATAGGTCAGTTTCACAACACTAGAAGAAGTGTTGTGATTATCCAACAGTTCCTGTAGACACTCCAAAGAACCACCCCCTACAATCAGTAAGTCATCTATGTATCTAACGTACATGATGACGTGATGACTGTAAGGGTTGTTCAATAGGAGGGGTTTCTCAACCCAACACATAAACGCATTCGCGTACGATGGGGCCACACTGGACCCCATCGCACAGCCCAGCCTCTGCAAATAGAACTCTCCATTGAATAAAAAATAATTTCTAGTCAACACAAGGGTTAATAACTCAAAGAATAACTCCAAAGGGGGACCAGCGTAAATAGGGTTATTCTCAATTAGTTCTGCCACTGCGGCTATCCCCAAATCATGAGGGATGCATGTGTACAATCCCACAACATCAGCACTACAAAATGTTGTACAAGACGGAAGTTGCCCCAAGGAATCTAGACGGGTCAACAAATCATTAATATCCTTAAGATATGACACAGTTTGCTGGACACAAGGATTCAACAATGCATCAAAGTATATGGACACTGGTTGATATAAAGACCCCCTGGCAAAGATGATTGGTCAGCCAGGGTTTTTTTTACTGTCCTTATGGAGCTTGGGCAGTGTATAAAATAAGGGCACAATAGGATATGCAGTTTTTAAAGCCAAAGCCAATTCACTAGAAATCCATGAATTGGAAACTGCCCTAGATAATACACTGTCCAGCTCACATTTAAATTCCACAGTAGGATCCTGCATTAACTTTTCATATACATCAACATCAGCTAATTGTCTATAGCATTCGGCAATGTTATCTGACAGGTCCTGAACAACTATCGCCCCGCCTTTATCTGCATTTCTAATAGTAATGTCAGTACGAGACTGTAGATTTTTTTTGTAGTTGTTCAGGACCTGTCAGATTACATTGCCGAATGCTATAGACAATTAGCTGATGTTGATGTATATGAAAAGTTAATGCAGGATCCTACTGTGGAATTTAAATGTGAGCTGGACAGTGTATTATCTAGGGCAGTTTCCAATTCATGGATTTCTAGTGAATTGGCTTTGGCTTTAAAAACTGCATATACAATTGTGCCCTTATTTTATACACTGCCCAAGCTCCATAAGGACAGTAAAAAAAACCCTGGCAGACCAATCATCTCTGCCAGGGGGTCTTTATATCAACCAGTGTCCGTATACTTGGATGCATTGTTGAATCCTTGTGTCCAGCAAACTGTGTCATATCTTAAGAATACTAATGATTTGTTAACCCGTCTAGATTCCTTGGGGCAACTTCCGTCTGGTACAACATTTTGTAGTGC
Source organism: Pseudophryne corroboree (assembly GCF_028390025.1). Classification (NCBI taxonomy): domain Eukaryota; kingdom Metazoa; phylum Chordata; class Amphibia; order Anura; family Myobatrachidae; genus Pseudophryne; species Pseudophryne corroboree. Next base: position 674,499,761 of record NC_086444.1, read on the forward strand.
TGATGTTGTGGGATTGTACACATGCATCCCTCATGATTTGGGGATAGCCGCAGTGGCAGAACTAATTGAGAATAACCCTATTTACGCGGGCCCCCCCTTGGAGTTATTCATTGAGTTATTAACCCTTGTGTTGACTAGAAATTATTTTTTATTCAATGGAGAGTTCTATTTGCAGAGGCTGGGCTGTGCGATGGGGTCCAGTGTGGCCCCATTGTACGCGAATGCATTTATGTGTTGGGTTGAGAAACCCCTCCTATTGAACAACCCTTACAGTCATCATGTCATCATGTACGTTAGATACATAGATGACTTACTGATTGTATGGGGTGGTTCTAGAGAGTGTCTACAGGAACTGTTGGATAATCACAACACTTCTTCTAGTGTTGTGAAACTGACCTATAATTTGAGCACCACCTGTGTTAATTTTCTGGATGTGAATATTGCACATACTAATGGTCAGTTGATTACATCATTATATGTCAAAAAGACAGATCGCAATACAGTTCTCAAAGCAGATAGTTTCCACCCCCCCTCGTTAAAACATGGATTGCCATATTCCCAGATGCTTAGAGTGCGATGTATTACTAGTGACCCATCTAAGATTGATCAAGCTCTGGAGGGTATGGTATCCAGGTTTCGACAGAGGGGATACGATAATAAATTGCTAATGGACACAAAACACAGGGTGAGTCAAATCCCAAGGGAGGTTTCCTTAAGGGGTAAAATTTTGGCTGTGGATGACTAGTGTAGGATTCCTTGGGTGAATAGGTTTACTGATATAAGTAGGAGTACAAGTAAAGAAATAAAAAAGATTTGGCCTATTGTCAGTACTGACAAGGACCTACCTGGCCTATACAATACCCGGATTATGCCTGCATATGCCAGGGGGAAAAACCTCAAAGACATGTTGGTAAAACTAGATGTAACAGAATGAACAAAATCAAAACCCAAATCACATTTTTTGTCATGAAAACGTGGGTGTTTCAGGTGCATAGGATGCACCACATGTCGTTCTATGCTAGTGGGTGACTTTATTTGCCATCCTAGATCAGGTAAAAAATATACCATTAATTTTCCACTCACGTGTACTTCACGTTTTGTGATTTATGTTCTGTCTTGCCCATGTGGCTTGCACTACGTGGGCAAGACAGAATGCCAGTTCAAAGAAAGAATGGCCAATCACAGATCGGCAATACGAACAGCCTTGAAAACTGGCTCCAGTGATCAGCCAATGGCTCGTCACTGCATTCAGTCTTCACACAGCATAGCTAGTATTAGAAGTAAATTAATCGATCATGTTCCGGCATCCATACGGGGTGGCGATAGGGGTAAAATGTTGCTCCAACTTGAGAGCTGATGGATTTTCAGGTTGGACACATTGGCCCCTAGGGGGCTAAATGAACAACATGGTTTACATAGTTTTCTGTAGTCCTTCTGTAGATTAGGTCTATACATTATCTCTTATGAGGATCTTGATATTTACATGTGCAGTACAGGTTTTCTTCTTTTATTAGCCTCTCATTGAAGTGACTTTCCAAGCTGCTCACTAATACTATCTTGTATAACATGCCATATTGGGATTTGTAAGTAACTTCTTTCTAACAGTGTCCCATATCTTGTTTTTATGATATGTGTTTTTGTATCTTTTGTTTTGTCTGTTTGTCGTTTATATAGATCGCCTGTATAGACCTATATTGATATATAAGATTAGGTTTGTTATGCGGGGCGTTCTTGGTATGCTTTATTGTAGTGATGTGCACCGGACATTTTTCGGGTTTTGTGTTTTGGTTTTGGATTCGGTTCAGCGGCCGTGTTTTGGATTCGGACGCGTTTTGGCAAAACCTCACCGAAAAATTTTTGTCGGATTCGGGCGTGTTTTGGATTCGGGTGTTTTTTACAAAAAAACCTAAAAAACAGCTTAAATCATAGAATTTGGGGGTCATTTTGATCCCATAGTTTTATTAACCTCAATAACCATAATTTCCACTCATTCCAGTCTATTCTGAACACCTCACACCTCACAATATTATTTTTAGTCCTAAAACTTGCACCGAGGTCGCTGGATGGCTAAGCTAAGCGACACAAGTGGCCGACACAAACACCTGGCCCATCTAGGAGTGGCACTGCAGTGTCAGGCAGGATGGCACTTCAAAAAAAATAGTCCCCAAACTGCACATGATGCAAAGAAAAAAAGAGGCGCACCAAGGTCGCTGTGTGACTAAGCTAAGCGACACAAGTGGCCGACACAAACACCTGGCCCATCTAGGAGTGTCACTGCAGTGTCAGGCAGGATGGCACTTCAAAAAAATTGTCCCCAAACAGCACATGATGCAAGGAAAAAAAGAGGCGCACCAAGGTCGCTGTGTGACTAAGCTAAGCGACACAAGTGGCCGACACAAACACCTGGCCCATCTAGGAGTGGCACTGCAGTGTCAGGCAGGATGGCACTTCAAAAAAATTGTCCCCAAACAGCACATGATGCAAAGAAAAATTAAAGAAAAAAGAGGTGCAAGATGGAATTGTCCTTGGGCCCTCCCACCCACCCTTATGTTGTAAAAACAGGACATGCACACTTTAACGAACCCATCATTTCAGCGACAGGGTCTGCCACATGACTGTGACTGAAATGACTGGTTGGTTTGGGCCCCCACCAAAAAAAGAAGCAATCAATCTCTCCTTGCACAAACTGGCTCTACAGAGGCAAGATGTCCACCTCATCATCATCCTCCGATTCCTCACCCCTTTCACTGTGTACATCCCCCTCCTCACAGATTATTAATTCGTCCCCACTGGAATCCACCATCTCAGGTCCCTGTGTACTTTGTGGAGGCAAATGCTGCTGGTGAATGTCTCCACGGAGGAATTGATTATAATTCATTTTGATGAACATCATCTTCTCCACATTTTCTGGAAGTAACCTTGTACGCCGATTGCTGACAAGGTGAGCGGCTGCACTAAACACTCTTTCGGAGTACACACTGGAGGGAGGGCAACTTAGGTAGAATAAAGCCAGTTTGTGCAAGGGCCTCCAAATTGCCTCTTTTTCCTGCCAGTATATGTACGGACTGTCTGACGTGCCTACTTGGATGCGGTCACTCATATAATCCTCCACCATTCTTTCAATGGTGAGAGAATCATATGAAGTGACAGTAGACGACATGTCAGTAATCGTTGGCAGGTCCTTCAGTCCGGACCAGATGTCAGCACTCGCTCCAGACTGCCCTGCATCACCGCCAGCGGGTGGGCTCGGAATTCTTAGCCTTTTCCTCGCACCCCCAGTTGCGGGAGAATGTGAAGGAGGAGATGTTGACGGGTCACGTTCCGCTTGACTTGACAATTTTTTCACCAGCAGGTCTTTGAACCTCTGCAGACTTGTGTCTGCCGGAAAGAGAGATACAAAGTAGGTTTTAAATCTAGGATCGAGCACGGTGGCCAAAATGTAGTACTCTGATTTCAACAGATTGACCACCCGTGAATCCTGGTTAAGCGAATTAAGAGCTCCATCCACAAGTCCCACATGCCTAGCGGAATTGCTCCCTTTTAGCTCCTCCTTCAATGTCTCCAGCTTCTTCTGCAAAAGCCTGATGAGGGGAATGACCTGACTCAGGCTGGCAGTGTCTGAACTGACTTCACGTGTGGCAAGTTCAAAGGGTTGCAGAACCTTGCACAACGTTGAAATCATTCTCCTCTGCGCTTGAGTCAGGTGCATTCCCCCTCCTTTGCCTATATCGTGGGCAGATGTATAGGTTTGAATGGCCTTTTGCTGCTCCTCCATTCTCTGAAGCATATAGAGGGTTGAATTCCACCTCGTTACCACCTCTTGCTTCAGATGATGGCAGGGCAGGTTCAGGAATGTTTGCTGGTGCTCCAGTCTTCTGTACGCGGTGGCTGAATGCCGAAAGTGGCCTGCAATTCTTCGGGCCACCGACAGCATCTCTTGCACGCCCCTGTCGTTTTTTAAATAATTCTGCACCACCAAATTCAATGTATGTGCAAAACATGGGACGTGCTGGAATTTGCCCAGATGTAATGCACGCACAATATTGCTGGCGTTGTCCGATGTCACAAATCCCCTGGAGAGTCCAATTGGGGTAAGCCATTCTGCGATGATCTTCCTCAGTTTCCGTAAGAGGTTGTCAGCTGTGTGCCTCTTCTGGAAAGCGGTGATACAAAGCGTAGCCTGCCTAGGAACGAGTTGGCGTTTGCGAGATGCTGCTACTGGTGCCGCCGCTGCTGTTCTTGCTGCGGGAGGCAATGCATCTACCCAGTGGGCTGTCACAGTCATATAGTCCTGAGTCTGCCCTGCTCCACTTGTCCACATGTCCGTGGTTAAGTGGACATTGGGTACAACTGCATTTTTTAGGACACCGGTGAGTCTTTTTCTGAGGTCTGTGTACATTTTCGGTATCGCCTGCCTAGAGAAATGGAACCTAGATGGTATTTGGTACCGGGGACACAGTACCTCAATCAAGTCTCTAGTTGGCTCTGAATTAACGGTGGATACCGGAACCACGTTTCTCACCGCCCAGGCTGCTAAGGCCTGAGTTAACTGCTTTGCAGCAGGATGACTGCTGTGATATTTCATCTTCCTCGCAAAGGACTGTTGGACAGTCAATTGCTTACTGAAAGTAGTACAAGTGGTCTTCCGACTTCCCCTCTGGGATGACGATCGACTCCCAGCAGCTACAACAGCAGCGCCAGCAGCAGTAGGCGTTACACTCAAGGATGCATCGGTGGAATCCCAGGCAGGAGAGGACTCGTCAGACTTGCCAGTGACATGGCCTGCAGGACTATTGGCTTTCCTGGGTAAGGAGGAAATTGACACTGAGGGAGTTGGTGGTGTGGTTTGCAGGAGCTTGGTTACAAGAGGAAGGGATTTAGTGGTCAGTGGACTGCTTCCGCTGTCACCCAAAGTTTTTGAACTTGTCACTGACTTATGATGAATGCGCTGCAGGTGACGTATAAGGGAGGATGTTCCGAGGTGGTTAACGTCCTTACCCCTACTTATTACAGCTTGACAAAGGCAACACACGGCTTGACACCTGTTGTCCGCATTTGTGTTGAAATAATTCCACACCGAAGAGCTGATTTTTTTTGTATTTTGACCAGGCATGTCAATGGCCATATTCGTCCCACGGACAACAGGTGTCTCCCCGGGTGCCTGACTTAAACAAACCACCTCACCATCAGAATCCTCCTTGTCAATTTCCTCCCCAGCGCCAGCAACACCCATATCCTCATCCTGGTGTACTTCAACAGTGACATCTTCAATTTGACTATCAGGAACTGGACTGCGGGTGCTCCTTCCAGCACTTGCAGGGGGCGTGCAAATGGTGGAAGGCGCAAGCTCTTCCCATCCAGTGTTGGGAAGGTCAGGCATCGCAACCGACACAATTGGACTTTCCTCGGGGATTTGTGATTTAGAAGAACGCACAGTTCTTTGCTGTGCTTTTACCAGCTTAAGTCTTTTCATTTTTCTAGCGAGAGGATGAGTGCTTCCATCCTCATGTGAAGCTGAACCACTAGCCATGAACATAGGCCAGGGCCTCAGCCGTTCCTTGCCACTCCGTGTCGTAAATGGCATATTGGCAAGTTTACGCTTCTCCTCAGACGCTTTTAATTTAGATTTTTGGGTCATTTTACTGAACTTTTGTTTTTTGGATTTTACATGCTCTCTACTATGACATTGGGCATCGGCCTTGGCAGACGACGATGATGGCATTTCATCGTCTCGGCCATGACTAGTGGCAGCAGCTTCAGCATGAGGTGGAAGTGGATCTTGATCTTTCCCTATTTTAACCTCCACATTTTTGTTCTCCATTTTTTAATGTGTGGAATTATATGCCAGTAACTATCAATAGCAATGGCCTACTACTATATATACTGCGCACAACTGAAATGCACCACAGGTATGGATGGATAGTATACTTGACGATACAGAGGTAGGTAGAGCAGTGGCCTTCTGTACCGTACTGCTATATATACTGGTGGTCACTGTCAGCAATCTGCAAAACTAAAATGCACCACAGGTATAGAATGTAGATGGATAGTATACTTAATGACGACACAGAGGTAGGTACAGCAGTGGCCTTCCGTACCGTACTGCTATATATACTGGTGGTCACTGTGTCAGCAAACTGCACAACTGAAATGCACCACAGGTATAGAATGTAGATGGATAGTATACTTAATGACGACACAGAGGTAGGTACAGCAGTGGCCTTCCGTACTGCTATATATAGTATACTGGTGGTCACTGTGTCAGCAAACTGCAAAACTAAAATGCACCACAGGTATAGAATGTAGATGGATAGTATACTTAATGACGACACAGAGGTAGGTACAGCAGTGGCCTTCCGTACCGTACTGCTATATATAGTATACTGGTGGTCACTGTGTCAGCAATCTGCAAAACTAAAATGCACCACAGGTATAGAATGTAGATGGATAGTATACTTAATGACGACACAGAAGTAGGTACAGCAGTGGCCTTCCGTACCGTACTGCTATATATACTGGTGGTCACTGTGTCAGCAAACTGCACAACTGAAATGCACCACAGGTATAGAATCTAGATGGATAGTATACTTAATGACGACACAGAGGTAGGTACAGCAGTGGCCTTCCGTACTGCTATATATAGTATACTGGTGGTCACTGTGTCAGCAAACTGCAAAACTAAAATACACCACAGGTATAGAATGTAGATGGATAGTATACTTAATGACGACACAGAGGTAGGTACAGCAGTGGCCTTCCGTACCGTACTGCTATATATAGTATACTGGTGGTAACTGTGTCAGCAAACTGCAAAACTAAAATGCACCACAGGTATAGAATGTAGATGGATAGTATACTTAATGATGACACAGAGGTAGGTACAGCAGTGGCTTTCCGTACCGTACTGCTATATATACTGGTGGTCACTGTGTCAGCAAACTGCACAACTGAAATGCACCACAGGTATAGAATCTAGATGGATAGTATACTTAATGATGACACAGAGGTAGGTACAGCAGTGGCCTTCCGTACTGCTATATATAGTATACTGGTGGTCACTGTGTCAGCAAACTGCAAAACTAAAATGCACCAGAGGTATAGAATGTAGATGGATAGTATACTTAATGACGACACAGAGGTAGGTACAGCAGTGGCCTTCCGTACCGTACTGCTATATATAGTATACTGGTGGTCACTGTGTCAGCAAACTGCAAAACTAAAATGCATCACAGGTATAGAATGTAGATGGATAGTATACTTAATGACGACACAGAGGTAGGTACAGCAGTGGCCTTCCGTACCGTACTGCTATATATACTGGTGGTCACTGTGTCAGCAAACTGCACAACTGAAATGCACCACAGGTATAGAATCTAGATGGATAGTATACTTAATGACGACACAGAGGTAGGTACAGCAGTGGCCTACTGTACCGTAATGCTATATATTATATACTGGTGGTCACTGGTCAGCAAAACTCTGCACTGTACTCCTCCTATATAATATTATACTGGTGGTCCCCAGTCCCCACAATAAAGCAGCACACTGAGCACAGATATGGAGTGTTTTTCAGGCAGACAACGTATACTGGTGGTCACTGTCAGCAAAACTCTGCACTGTACTCCTGCTATATAATACAGCTGCTCCCCAGTCCCCACAATTAAGCAGTGTGAGCACAGATATATGCAGCACACTGTGAGCACAGATATGGAGCGTTTTTTTTCAGGCAGAGAATGGATAACTGGTGGTCACTGATCAGCAAAACTCTGCACTGTACTCCTCCTATATTATACAGCTGCTCCCCAGCCCTCCCCACAATTAAGCAATAAAGCACAATCAAGTTCAACAATAACGGAGAGGACGCCAGCCACGTCCTCTCCCTAACATTTCCAATGCACGAGTGAAAATGGCGGCGACGCGCGGCTGCTTATATAGAATCCGAATCTCGCGAGAATCCGACAGCGGGATGATGACGTTCGGGCGCGCTCGGGTTAACCGAGCCATACGGGAGAATCCGAGTATGGCTCGGACCCGTGTAAAAAGGGTGAAGTTCGGGGGGGGTTCGGTTTCCGAGAAACCGAACCCGCTCATCACTACTTTATTGTAATGTTTGTCGGTTGCCTAGGTAACCGTTGATGCATGACGCTCTCCTCCCTGCGGGCGCCTCCTGATGACGACGCCCGCTGTATGGAAGCAGCCGCACAGTGAGTGATGGCGGCAGTCGGCGTGTCGGACTGAACGGAGGTAACATACGCAGGTGTGGTGAGTTACTGCATTTACAGGTGGGGGAAGGTCCTGGTGAGGGTATATATTGTATTTTTTCATTACGTTGCACATCCCTGATGACGGGCAGAGGCCCGAAACAATTGTAGGATGCGTCTTCATTAAAAAGAAGCACTGTTAACAAAGCCTCTGGAGTGCCGCCTGTTCTTATGGCTATATATATATCCCCAGGACAGGCGAATCACTGCATAGATATATATCCATAAAATATATAATCACTGCACAGCACTTCTGAATTTTTACATCCAGATTTTACCTTCCCAACTTTTCAGGGGTCAACCGACCCCATCGTCTGTATATCTAAATATTCAAAAACCAATATACCTTTGTATATTTATCCCGATGAGAAGGCATGGTTGACCCCAAAACATTGAGAAAGTAGAGTCTGCATTTAAAAATCATGATGTGCCGTGCAGTGATATTTTATATATATATATATATATATAAATATATATACCAGTGGAAAAAATCTGCGGCACTCGGAGTCTTTACTGCAAAAAATGTGTATTTACACAAACATCCCAACCAACGTTTCGGGGGTCACACGCCCCTTTGTCAAGGTGAACAGAAATGAAGACAGATTAAACACCACTTACCTATATACCTAAGAAGAAGCCCGCCGTGAAGGAAGCGCCGCCCGCCGCCGCGTTCTCTGGCTCCGGTGCAGGCGTGCTGTAGACGCGGACTGATGACGTGGCGCCGTATAGCCATGGCAACCGGAACAACAAAGTGCGCGTCAGCGCGCGCTGGAAAAGTAAACAGTGACACAAAATTACAGAACCCCTATGATCACTACGTATTGCTGACAACAGTTATATGATTGTTATAGGGTACACTAAAGAACTATTACACGCTGTATTAAACACTATAGCGGGTTAACCGAGCCGAGGGAGGCCCGCTCCTGGATTGAATGTGTGTGTGATGAGGTGACCTGGGGAACGAGTGGTATGAACTGTGTGAAATAGAATGAAATAAAGCGGACTGTGTCCAGTTATGAATGTGGCAATGTCAAAAAAAGCGTTGTGAACTGTATATGTTGTGGCTGCCTGAAAATGATTAAAATGAAAAGGTGCTGTAAATGAGGGCCTGTGAGGAACAGGAGGAAGGGGAAGGGGGGGGGGGGAAGGTTTGGGACAGGGAAAGGGGGAAAAAAAAGGTGAGGAAAAAAGAAGAAAGAAAAAAGGAAAAAGGAAAAGAGAAAAGAAAAGAAAAGAAAAGGGAACAGAACCTGGAAAAGGTGCCTGGCGGTGCTAACTATGTGGATCAGTGTGCATAGTGGAATGTCAAAAATGGTCAAATGTCAATGGAATGTGCGGCATGCTGAAAAAATGCAGTGAAATCGATAGGAGTGGAACGGACGTTCCCCCGGCTGGAAACCCGCCCAAGGTAGAAAAAAGGAAAGAAAAGCCTGTCAATGCTAGTTCTAACAAAATAACTTAATATAGTATCTTAAACAATGTCGCCAGTAGTAGGTATGCAATGGCTGATTGTAGTTGCTTCGATGGGTCCCTCAACCTTCATAGGAATACATTCCACGGCATTATCTCGTTGAGACCGTTAGGGCTGATAGTGTCTAACTGGAAAATCCACTTGGCTTCAAGTTTCAGAAGTGAGCCATTTCTATTCCCACCTCTTCTATTCGCTGGAACATGGTCGATGACCATCTGTCTAAGGTCATTCAGTTTGTGGCCCTTATCGACGAAGTGTTTCGCCACTGGTTGGTCCAAGCCCTTTCCACTTAGGGCCTGTTTAATGGCCGACCGGTGGAGGGCCATCCTCTCCCTGAGTGTCCTTACAGTTTTCCCCACGTAGAATAAATTGCATGGGCATTTTATGATGTATACAATGTGGGTAGAAGTGCAAGACAAAGAATATCTTAACTTGATGGACCGGGGGTGATGTGGATGTTGAAAGGACGAGCCTGTGAGCATATATGAACACGTCGTGCACTTGGGGCACTTATAACACCCGGGGGATCTCTTCAAAAAAGAGGACTTATCCGTTGATGTAGAACGGAACTCTGTGATGTCCGTGCGGACCACTCGGTCTTTAATGCTTCTACCCCTAGTAAAACACATAAGCGGACGTTTATCAATTAAGCTATGGAGCTGTCTATCTGTGGATACGATAGGCCACAACGCTCTCGTGGCCCTCGGCAATATCGTGCTGGTCGTGTTGTGCTTACTGACAAAGGGGATAACCGGTTTGTGAACCTTGACTTTCGTGGTCAACAGGTCCCTCCTTGTTAATCCCATGACTTCTCTTTTCTGTTGTCTCAAGGTTTTAGGATCATATCCTCTAGCTGTAAATTTCTGGACCATAGAGTCCAAGGTGGGTTCAACTAAGGAACGGTCACTGATGATTCTACAGGCTCTGATCATCTGGGATCGAGGAAGGCTTTTTATCAAGGACCCGGGATGGTGGCTATTGGCCCTTAAGAACGTGTTCTTATCTGTGGCCTTAGTAAATAGATCCGTCGAAATGCGACCCTCCTGTACGGTCACTTTTACGTCCAGGTAATTTACCGTTGTATCGCTGAATGAGAAGGTGTACTTAATAGGTGATCCACTGGCGTTATTATCATTCAAGATCTTTCTAAGTACTTCTTCGGGTCCTGACCAAATTAGGAAGAGGTCGTCTATAAATCTTGTGTATAACAAGACGTTTGACGCGACTGATGGATTCTTAAAAAAGATCCGGTCTTCCTCCTTGAACATAAAAATGTTTGCTACTGATGGGGAGACAATGCTCCCCATCGCACACCCGGACGTCTGACGGTAATACTGCCCGTTGAATAAGAAATAATTCCTCTTTAATGTTAACTCCAAAAGAGTCATGAATAGATCCAAGTTGAAGGTCTCCATCCTTTCTTCAATTAGAAATCCCCGGACTGCCTGCAGGCCCTCACCGTGCGGAATACTTGTGTACAAACTGCACACATCGATTAAGCACAGGAGAGAGCCCCCAGGCACATGAGGGATGGTCTCCAGCTTCCTAAGAAAACTGGAGGTATCTTTGATGAATCTACTATGTTTGGTAACTAGCGGTTGAAGGATTCCGTCCAGGAACACTGAAATGGGTTGGAAAATGGAATCTCTAGCCGAGATTATGGGTCGGCCCGGGGGCGACTCCTGGTTCTTATGAATTTTCGGGACTGTGAAGAACACCGGCACCACCGGGTGCTCCTGTTTGAGTGCCAAGCACAATTTAGATGAAATAAGCCCTTTAGTGTGGGCCTTATTGAGAATCGTGTCTATTTCCATCTTAAATCTAGCCGTTGGATCCGACTGCAACAGCTCATATGTGGTCACATCAGCTAGTTGGTTGTATATTTCTTGTTTGTAAAATGCAAGGTCAAGGATTACTATCCCGCCCCCTTTATCTGCGGGGCGGATTACAATGTCCTCATAACTACTGAGGTCCTTGAGTGCTGTCCTTTCATCCCGTGTCAAGTTGTGGTTGGTTTTTGGTTTAGCCTGATGGAATTTTTTCACTGACTCGTCGAGAAGCCTGCTGAAGGTGTTTATGGAGGGGTTGGTTGATCCCAGGTCGAATGAAGATTTAAGTCTCTTATTGATAAATTGAAGTTGAACCGGATCGGTAGGAGAAGCGGTGGGATCCGCCGGACGGTCTTGAAAAAATTCTTGGAGCCTCAATTTTCACTGAAATCTGTGGATGTCAATCTCCCACGTTAATTCATCAAATTCCGTGGTCGGAACAAAAGAGAGGCCTTTCTCCAACACCCTCAATTCACAGTCCGTTAAAGTCCTTTTGGACAAGTTGAACACTAGAGAGTCTTTTTTGCTTGTTGCCTTTTGGATCCTGACGTTCTGATCCTGACGGCGGGTGGCGCTTCCTTCACGGCGGGCTTCTTCTTAGGTATATGGATAAGTGGTGTTTAATCTGTCTTCATTTCTGTTCACCTTGACAAAGGGGCGTGTGAGCCCCGAAACGTTGGTTGGGATGTTTGTGTAAATACACATTTTTTGCAGTAAAGACTCCGAGTGCCGCAGATTTTTTCCACTGGTAGATACCTTATGTTACTGGAGGCACCGAAGCAGCATTTTTGATGAGAAAGGAGTGCCGGTCCAGAAGCTAGGATATATATATATATATATATATATATATATATATATATATAGAAAGCGAGAGAGAGAGAGAGAGAGAGAGAGAGAGAGAGATATGTACAGTGTCGGACTGGGGCATGAAGGGCCCACCAGGGAAATGCAATCAAAGGGGCCCACTAAGTGGCGTTGCCATATGCTGGAAGGGGTGTGGCCACATGACCAGAGAGGATTGGCCAGCCGTTATAGGTGCCACCTAGCATAATATATAAAGAAAAAGAGCTCTACCTCGCTGCCCACTTCAGGCTGTTGTGTATGTGCCTGGGTTACACCTGGAGAGAACAGTGGTATATGCGTCTGGGTTATACCGGTATAGAACAGTAGTATATGTGCCTGGGTTACACAAGGAGAGAGCAGTAGTTTATGTGCCTGGGTTACACTGGGAGAGAACAGTAGTATATGCACCTGGGTTACACTGGGAGAGAACAGTAGTATACGTGCCTGGTTTACACCGGGAGAGAACAGTAGTATATGTGCCTGGGTTATACCGGGAGAGAACAGTAGAATACGCGCCTGGGTTATACCGGAAGAGAACAGTAGTATACACGCCTGGGTTATACCAGGAGAGAGCAGTAGTATACACGCCTGGATTACACCTGAAGAGAACAGTAGTATACATGCCTGGGTTACACTGGGAGAGAACAGTAGTATACGCTCCTGGTTTACACCGGGAGAGAACAGTAGTATACGTGCCTGGGTTATACCGGGAGAGAACAGTAGAATACACGCCTGGGTTACACTGGGAGAGAGCAGTAGTATATGTGCTTGGGTTACACCAGGAGAGAACAGTAGATACAAATAATGACTCCAGTAGAGTGCCAGATACACAGATGCCCCCAGTAGTGCCGTGCCAGATACACGGATGCCCCTAGCAGTGCCAGATACACGGATGCCCCCAGCAGTGCCAGATACACGGATGCCCCCAGCAGTGCCAGATACACGGAAGCCCCCAGCAGTGACAGATACACGGATACCCCCAGCAGTGCCAGATACACGGATGCCCCCAGCAGTGCCAGATACACAAAAGCCCCCAGCAGTGACAGATACACGGATACCCCCAGCAGTGACAGATACATGGATACCCCCAGCAGTGACAGATACAAGGATGCCCCCAGCAGTGCCAGATACACGGATGCCCCCAGCAGTGCCAAATACACGGATGCCCCCAGTGCCAGATACACAGAAAATGCCCCCACAGTGCTGCTTACCACCGCGGCTCCTGTGTCTGCGGCCTCTCACAGTCACCGCCGCCACCCGGGCTCTGCTGCCTGCTGCTTCATCTGAGTGCCGAGGAGAAGAGCGCAGTGCGTGCGCCTCCTCTCCTCCCCTCAGTCCGGTCCTGTGTCACCGCCGCCGCCCGGGATCACCTGCAGGAAATTGGTTGTACTCTGCCTCATTTCAGCCATCAAGGAAAAAAAAGTTCTCATCTTTCAAATGCGTATCTACATTAACAGTGATACTAATCAAGAGGCAGAGATTGACAACTTTCATTTCAAACTGGCAGGCAGCAAACCACACATATATTTGTAAACCATGAGAAAACGTATCATAAAAAAAATATACATACACAATCTCCTTTAGAGACTTTACTGACAAAAACTGAGAGATAAGCATATGGCAAAGCTGGTAAGCAGACGGCACGTGACAAAGGAGTCCCGCTCTCTGCATCCTGACAGGCTTTATATGGCCTCTACGCTACAGAGATCAGTTACAACACAGATGCACGTGTCCATAACTCAGGCCATAATACTACATACAGTTACCGTTATACGTTCCACACAAACCATACTTCCGACAACCTATGAACCCACCAAATAACCTGTGCATGTGGCTCCATACTGTACCTAGCACTTCATCACCCATCTTACCTAAACAAATCCACTGCATAATAATCCGTTTATTTACATTACAGATGAGTGTGGAAATCTGAATAATTGTTTATTTTAGAAGTAAAATAGTATAACCACTATCCCCAATCAATTTCACCACAGTGGCATTAACTTCTTAACTATCCACCTCTTACCCCGGGTACACACACACAGTGGCTCTCCACCTCATATCCCGGGTACACACACACACAGCAGCTGTCCACCTCATACCCCGGGCACATACACACACAGTGGCTCTCCACCTCATACCCCGGGTACACACACACACACACACACACACATACAGTAGCTGTCCACCTCATACCCCGGGCACACACACACACACACACACACAGTGGCTCTCCACCTCATACCCCGGGTACACACACACACACACACACACACACACACACACACACACACACACATACATACAGTAGCTGTCCGCCTCATGCCCCGGGTAAACACACACACAGTAGCTGTCCACTTCATACTCCGGGTACACACACACACAGAGTAGCTGTCCACCTCATACCCTGGGCACAAACACACAGCAGCTGCCCACCTCATACCCTAGGTACACACACACACACACACACACACACACAGTAGCTGTCCACCTCATACCCCGAGTACACACACAATAGCTGTCCACCTCATACCTTGGGCACACACACACAGCAGCTGCCCACCTCATACCTCAGGCACACACAGCAGCTGCCCACCTCATACCCCGGGCACAAACAGCAGCTGCCCACCTCATATCCCTGGGGCACACACACACACACACATACACAGCAGCTGCCCACCTCATACCCCAGGCACACATACACACACAGTAGCTACCCATCTCATACCCCGGGCACACACAGCAGCTCCCCATCTCATACTCTGGACACACACACAGCAACAGCTACCCATCTCATACCCCGGGCACACACACACACACAGCAGCATTCCATCTCATACCCCGGGCACACACACACAGCAGCTCCCCATCTCATACCCTGGACACACACACAGCAGCTCCCTATCTCATACCCCTGTAAATACCAAATTGCTTTCTAACAAATATTTAAAATGCCCGCTCTAATATATACTGCTGACGCCAGGCGCATCTTATTACCATATACGAAAAAAGTGTGCTGTACGTCGCAAAACACTACATCCCTTAAGAGAAAACAATACACGCACACAATGTCTGAGTTCCAAAGCTCAACGATATATATATATATTTTTTATTAAAAGGATATGTATTCAATATATCACAATGTACAGTATATATATAGTTACATGGTTACAATTTATACAGTAAGCAGTTAATACAAACTAAATCAAATACATACATGGTCAGCAATACAGTTACCATATTTTGCTCAGTGCTTTCTACGCTCCAGTTCCTCCATCTTTAGCTCTCAACTCCAGCTAACAGAAGCAAAATATTACCAACACTCCATCTCGCTCAGGACCCAGGGGAAAAAGAACAGAGAGCTCTCTTGTGTCTGCAATCAGCTATGTACTATGTAGTTTGGGGGAGTGCACAGACTAGTCTAGGGGAGGGAACTTTCTCATTCATGATGAGTCACTGGTCCGTTCATATGCAAACGAGGTTCAGCCTTGATGGACAAATTACAGGAGATAGCCACTGGTCAGGCTACAATCATGCTGTCTTCTGGGAAATCCATTGTTTTAATAAGAGTGACTTTAGCTTTCATACATTTAATCATATCTACTTGTTGCAATGAGCTACAACTTAATAACAGGCATCAAATTGATATACACATTAATCTGGTTGCTTTAGTACCAAACACGACATGTCTATCTTGCTTCATTCCAATAATACACATACATGACATTACTCCATTAAATACATTTAAAACATTATGATGTCTGGCGCTTGATATGTTATAATTATGTGCTGTATGAAATATGTGTTGAATCTATTTCTGTGGCATGTCTGTATAAATGCATATGTTACCATATATTGCGGTGCTCGCTGCGCGTATTTGCAAGCTTAGCGACTCGTAATGTCTGGAGTCTGTATGTTCTCTCTTTGTAATATTTTTGACTTCGACACCCCGGGGACACACACAGCAGCTCCCCATCTCATACCCCGGACACACACACAGCAGCTCCCCATCTCATACCCCGGACACACACACAGCAGCTCCCCATCTCACACACACAGAAATTGTCCCCCTTACACCCCGAGCACACACAAAGTAATTGCCCCCCTCCCCATGCACCCATGCAGTAATTGCCCCCTTCCTTATACACTGCGGGCGCACACATAGTAACTGCCCCCCTCCCTTGACACCCGGGCACAATGCGCACCTCCTTGCTGGCAGAGCCCATATGGTAGGCACGGAGTGAGCAGGCAGTCAATACACAGCAGCTTCAACACGAACAACGGGAGACGGCAGGAGAAACACACCGCGCACACTTCGGGCAGCTCTCTGCGCTGCAGACCGATTGGGCGGGGATACTGACCTGTGGAGAGGCGGGGCACTCAATCCATGAGCCATGGGACGGTCGGAGGAAGCCGGAGTGGAGGGTCCCAGCAACAGCAGTGCTTAGTCTGCCACGTCTGATGCT